>NC_092015.1:5644130-5948072 GCF_042242105.1 Pempheris klunzingeri | reverse complement strand
TTTCTGTTATGGACTGTTTACCGTCTGTATATGATTTGGTCACTACTGGTTTTGGTAATGAACATACAAAATGTTGGCTGAGATACTATCCATCAGTGTTTGCTGTGCATGTGTTCTGTTCACTAATTTCACTGTGTCCAACCCCAACCACATAAAACTCCTGTAAGACTCACATGAGATCAAATTATCTAATTTTGTAGCTTCTCACAAAATAACACTATATTTCACGCGGTGCTTTCACCTGTTTCACTGTGAAGCCGTGTGGGAGACAGATTGTCGGAATCTGAGAGAACTGCCACAATACGTAAGCCAAGTATGTTCTGAACACCCAAGTATGATGCAGACAATCTGTTTTGCTTTGTGGTCATCACTATAAGCACACTTATGGTGTGTGTGTGGGTGCACTTGTGTGCATGCAACTGTGAATGCGAGTGGGTGTAAAATGAATCAAGTGCAACGTGAGTAATCAGTCATTTTTGCTTTTATTAATGAGATGTGTTTTTAAGTAGCTGAGATGGATCTGTCATTTTCTGGCTCAGCACTCTGTGCAAGTGTTCAGGGTGCATTTTCTCTCCCACCTATGGCAATATTGCTCTTTTGAGGCTCAGTGTGTGGGCTGATTGTAAAGAATTGTGTGTTCCACACCCTCTGAAAGGACTTTTTTTCTTTTAACATAGTAGTAATCAATCTGCCTCAACATCAACTAATATTACACGATAAAACTAATAAGAGAAAGAACTAAGCTTACAAATAGACAATTTCTATGATGTTGGCATATTTACAATCGCTTTATTCACAAGTGTGCATATCAAATCAACAGTTCATCAACAGTTTTAGTTATTTGATTTAGATTGTGTTCTTATGAAGTGATGTTCCACCCACCATGTATCACAATATTCCCTGTTGACTTGTATTTTGTATTTAAAATGTGCAGTTTGCTACTGTGTTTCCCAAATAATCAGGGATGTGGTAAGCTAAATGGATTCAAATAGTGACAGATCCTCCTAGTAGAAAGCGAGGACCACTCTCATCATCATTCACTTGTCCACCATCCATTAATTTGATTAGTATGTTCCAAACGGTCATATTTTTGCCAAACATGCCTAAATACACTTTTTCTCCCAATCCTCAGGCACTACCCTGTCGAGCTTGTGAGAGAGCTCATGCGTTGGTCTTCCACTTGTTAGAGTGCTTGCTCTTCCAATGGCCAGCAGTTCAGTTGGTGAGCGTTTCTATCTCAAAAGAAACATTTTGGGTGTATCCCTTTAAGGTATAAATATAACACATCTGAGGCAGTAAAGTCATGCACTGGGATATGAATGCAAAAGCTCAGCTCAAAATCAAATGCTAATGAACTGTGGCACCATTAAACACTGAGCAGATTGCTTCTTTTTCACCAAAGGGCATATAGAAAAAGCACGTTTTGCTTAATTCACTTGCAGCAGAAAATTGCCCAAAATCTTGCTTTGAAGCACAAAGAAAACCACCAGAGCTGCCTGGTTTTTAATCACCTGGTCTAGTTTGGAAGAAGTAGTGAAAAACCTTTGACTTTAAGAAGCCACTGGTGCAAAATCTTCCTCTCCCCTTTGTCCTTTTGGTGCGAGGTTCCCTGGATCTTCGACCAATATTAACTTGATCAAAAGACAGTGGCTGACCTCAGAGCAAACTAATATGCTCATTAGCATTGACGAGGGTGCCTGGGAGCAGTTCATGTGCATTAATGAAGTAAAGAACTGAGCCAAACAATCGTACCCAGCTAGCTTTGGAATGCGCAGCCAGCCACATGTGGGGCTCCCTAATGACCTGAGGATCCCAACTTTGGCAGAATTCAATAGGCCGTTGTAAAATGGCTTTGTTCAACAGCTCTGTACTGTTTTCATGTATAGCTTATGGTGCTTTTGTAAATCCTGTGAATAATGTTCAACTGCCCCAAGTTGAATTTTATTTTTAAATGCAAACAAATGAAAATAGCACAGCTCCCCGTAACTACACGTTGTTCCACTTGCAGCGCTAGAAAACACTGACAGAAAAAAAAAAACGAAAAAAAAAAAAACTATTTTCCTTGCGTATTTAGATATGTTACCCCAGGGATATGTTTAATTTCCATGGATGAATTGCCCCTCACATTTTCCCTTCCTAAAACTGACTCACTGAAGCAAATGAGTTTTCACCCTTTTTCTTGGGAACAAGAGGTCATTTCATTACATTTTCTATCAACACCATGGATACGCTGTGCTTTATATTCTGCAAGATTATTTGAATTGATTGACCACTGACATTTAGCAGTTGTTCCCTGTGATGCAAATTTTAACTGCAGGAGATGGCAAAGGGCATTATTTTCAAAGTATTCACACCTGCCTCTTCCATCTATGGAGCCAGCGTGGGGTGCAGACTGGCTGTGGGGCCATAGCTTGCCACATGACTATTTGAAAGATGACATTTTATCAAGGCCATCTTCAGTTGTGAGCATGGGTGAGTGCAGACAGTGTTCAGGTCAATTGTCCCCTGTGTCCATATATGCTGCAAGGTGTCTGCACTGCCATACAAATTGCAATCTGTTACTATATTTCACTTTCTGTCTCTCTCTCTGTGGCCCCCTCATGCATACATGTGCTCACAAGCACTGTATATCATGAGACAAAAAAACCCCAGTAAAAACAGAAGGAAGATTGCAGCTAAGGCGCAATGTGCAGATATCACCACAGCTAAGGTGTAAAGCTGACAAAATATCTTTGTGCACCTGATTAGAAAAAAAACCAAATCCAATTCTCTATTAAACATCCCCATTCTGTGCTGAAGAGCTGTCTCCTCAAAAAATGAGAGGCTTTATGGTATTAAAAGCAATCTTAAAGAATGCGCAACACCTCTGTTTGAAGTGGTGTTTAAACTCGATTGGTGCATGAAAGCGCAACAGTAATATACATCAAGAAACAAAAATACACAAATACTCTGCCTGCTCCCAGCATCTATTGTTACTTACCACCCTGTGGGGCCTTGTTAGTCAGTAGCTGCACCTAAGTACAAGCAGCATGCAATCTAATTTGACACACAGTGCACTAAATTAGATTCCTTCTGTTTTTTAACCAGTTTTGCTTCAACCAACAAGTTGCATTTGAACTCCAGCTAATAGAAACAGTAGAGTCTGAACCAAATGATGGATTTTGGTTCCACCAGGCTGACCTTTGGCCGAGGTTATCAAGCATTTGCAAGAGGTGGTGTTGGTCCAAATTGAAATGAGAGAGCAGAATGGAGCTTCTCCAAGCATCATGACCTTTGCTAGCCACTCCATCAGCTGCTCGTCACTGCAGACTCATTTATCAGGCATGGTGCTCTCTGAGGAAGCTCACAGGTGCTGCTCTGGATAGGGTCACATGACATGTCGGGTCATCTCACACGATCTTTGCTGGAGGCAATAAGCGAGTGGGCGGAAACACAGTCTTTGCTGGTCAATACTAAATAGGATTGAGCTCTTCTGCATCGGTGCTAATTTGGTACAAAAGTCACATGTGGATGAAAATAGTAGTTTCAGCCAATTTCTGCCTTGTTTTCAACTCAAAGACCTTTCACTTGTTCAAGGGTGTAACCCTAAAGCAGAGCAACTGATTGAACACTGAAAAATCATCCCTCTTTCTGTCAAGTGCATATTAGGAAGTTCATAGTAGGACACTGTTTTCACATTGCTCCTTGCTTTGAAAGTCAAATGTAAAAGGTAATTAAAGTCACAGACAAACATTGTCATTGCATGCAATCTTATAGAAAAATCAAAACATTCTGAATGTGTGCCACCTGATTCATTGCATTACATTAATGCATATCTTTTGGCTACAATTGTGCAATTTACAAATATTCTTTATACGTCATTCTTTGTATAAAGTGATCAGTACTTTGCGTATCCCTGCACACGACTGTACAGCTCTTACATTTAAACGTAAAGTCGTATTTTATATTTTTTATTATATCTGTAATATTTTTCATATTCTCCTTATTTTTTCATTTTACAGTCCTACTTCTTTACTTGCTTTATGTTTTCTATCTCTACATATTTCTGTATTTCCTGCTTACTCATTGTTGCACCAATATACCAAGGCAGTTCCTTGTTTGTGAGAACCTGCTTGGCAATACTCCTGTTTCTAAATTGTGTTGCAGAATATGTATTATGTTGGGTTGTAGTAGTGAGAATAGCTGAGCACTGGATATTTGTACACACAGTTCACAATATTGATCACGTATTATATCTGCCTATGCTATGCTGGAATAAGCTTCTTTAGGGAAAAGTCAGCCTTCCATAAATTAGAGGTTAAACTATGGCAATTGTGGGGATCTCTGTCGATGACATATTGACCATATTCTTAAGTTACAAATATGATAGTTACAGTTTCACGTCAATGTTTGAGGAAAACAGAAAAGCACCATAGAGCTATGAAATCAGTATTGTAACATGCAAAAATCTGATCCTTGAATAGATAATAATAGCTAATCAATGGCTTGAAGCAATCTGCATTATGAGCACAACACAGTGTATTAAATGGTGCATGTAATTCATCCAGTTCCTTCTTATACTGCTATATGTAAATATCTGAAAACATAATTAGACATTTAACATAAAATTACAATTTTCTCCATTTCGATTTACCAGTCAAAACACAGTTGATTCTACTGACTGCTTGTAAATGATGATTTATCCTTCAAAATAGTTTTATTCTCAGAAAAATGTTTAAAGCATTTCCCCTTCATTATGTCACCTTAAACCAAGACATCAATAGAATTCTTACATCATCTACTAACGCCAAACTCCTTATTAAGCTCAGACAATAATGAGCCGCCCAGAAATGGATAGAGACGACAAAGCTCCTTAATGGGTATTTTTGGCTGTAATGTAGAAAATTACTGACAGGAATGACAAGTAGCAGTGACCTCTCACAGTTTTGAAGTATCACGATGTAAAACGTGAGAGTGACTCTTAATCATAGTAAGAAAAGACTATTCAGAACCATTTATATTTGCTGGTGGTTGGCCTGTCAGGTTTAGGTTTTTTTTGGGTGACTATTAACTGATTCACAACACTGTGAGGCTCTTTGTCTTGAGTTCAACATAGAGTCTCCTAGTCAATTAATAGAATACCCAAATTACTCCTGTCAATGCTAACAATGAACACAATGGGGCAAGCTTGAATTGCACTTAACACCTTCCTCATGCTGCCTAATAACCATTCTGTTATATCAATATCACTGTATGAGCACTAGTTCTTAATTAACTACCCAAACTATGTATGGGCGAGATCCTGTAAGTAGGTCAAGCAGAATAGAGTTGTTTAGTTTGAGAATGTCCTCAAAGGGTGTTTATTAAAATGACTTGACTACTGAAAGATGAATTCGAAGTGCTCACCTGTACAGAACAGTAACATGAATGTCTCCTGCACCAGACCTACAGCTGCCTGGACTGTCTTTGGGTTGTAACTCAGGTTTTGAAATGTACTTTAGTTCAAAATGTGAATTTAGTCTTTGACATTGTTTAAAGTGAGAAATGGACCAAAGTTAATTTTGGAACAGCAATGTCTGTGTGAAGTAGTTTCCCCTCTGTTTGAAGAGGTTTGAATGGAAGATTTGCTATTTAGTTTTAATTCAAAATGTAATGCTAGTGATTGTCGTCATCATGAAACATCTACCCAGCTTTCTGATTAGACTGGCTTTAGCTGCCATGCTCAGTTGATTCTCAGAGGTTGCTTTCTGGGCTAATACTTCATGAACCTGCAAGATTTAAGCTAGCTCTGCTAAGCTATGTTCAAGCTGCTTTAGGCAAGATTTAAATGTAAACTTATCCCTGTCTTGCCAGCCTAAACCACAGAGTGAGATTGCATTAGAGCTAAGTACCCCATCTGCCTCTGACTGAGACGGATCTAAGCTACTGTGGATGCCGAAGTGAAGCTCTGCCAGCAGGTATAGATACTTCTCCACCAAACAAACAAGTATTTTTCAGTACCAAAACGTCCTCATAGTTAACAGTAACAGTAACTTTAAGTGCCTTAAATTGTCCTGATTAAATTGACTTTTTCCTGTTGTGTTGCTCTTCTAGAGTTAAAAGAAATAGTCAATAAAATAAGGTGAAAGTCCTTAGAGGACCTCAGTTTGGTGGGAAACACGTTGCTATGTGGTTTTGTTATACTGAGAAAGTATCTTCAAATCTGAGCATCACAAACTGGAGTTTGCAGTCGGTATCTTTGGAGACTGTAGTCTAGGTGATAACAGTCTAAGATGGATTAATTGCAGCTGTGTTTATATAACTTTAATGTCCGAAGATTGCAATAGAAGAGATTGACTTGAAGATTTGATTCAAAATGAGAAGTGTAAATTATATTAGTAAGATTTTGTCTTTCATGTAATTAAACATCAGACAATGTGACACATCGTGCATGGCCTCTGTGAATAAGTAATGCTTATATTGTCATTAAAGCCTGAAGGAATCATGCAGTAACATGAAATACTCTAGTCTGTAACATAATTTATTCTGTGCATGACAGGATATGTCACAACAAACTAACAAAGCCATTAAATAAACATGTATTAGAAAAATAAAAATGTACTCTTTATCGTGCTTCTGCTCTACCAGAAACTTTTCTAAAATGTCACATCTTCCCTATTTACCTTGCACATACGTCAGTATTGTATTTTTGGAATACATCTATTCTTATGTGTTCACGGTCTGAGGCACTGTAACCCATATGTTAGGCTGTGACTCAAATCAACCCCAGTAAAAGGAGCGATGGGCGGTTCGTGACATGCATGAAGACTCTGTTACGCACCACCCTCATTTACAAGCGAGCAGCTCAGCTCCCCTCTATGCCAGTCATAACTCAGCCATTTTGCGAGGGACGGTGCCGTGGGTGAGGTCAGACCACAGACGCTACTCGCTGGCTGATAATAGCTGATGGCTCTGAGTGGTCTTTAGAGTGGGATCCAAGCAAAAAAATCCTGATTACATTCATATTCACACCATGAACTGATCAAGGGCTTTTTCTCAACCTCTGAATGAGGCAGCACTCTGCTTGGAAATTATCTCTCTCACTTGTCTTGATCAAATGCAGATGACTCCACGAGGATCTATTCGGTATTCTACAATTAAAGGAAATTGGATGAGAAAAACATTCTTTATTATTATATTATTATCAAATGTTATCGCTACACTGCTTTCACTATATGATGACGTATGAGTTAGTGCCCACCACTATATGAGCATACGTAATTTATTGCAAACTAAGCCTACTGTATAATTCATCTAACCTGTACAGCAGCGAACATATTTGCATGCACCAGTGCATAAGCTGCTGTAGTTTTCAGTTTTCAATAGCGTGCTTCTAGAGGTGTCTCTGGTGACATGTTACAGCTATTTTCTGCTTAGGGCCACATATTAATAAATGTCAGTAGTGGTGAGTTAGCTCAGCCACTGACTTAATGCACTGCTGAATCGGTGAATTGACCTTAGACCCTGACATCACACTTCAGCTTATATTAAGACAACACAGTTGGGGTGCTGAGCTGCAACCTGATTTTGACGGACATGCAGTCGTTATCTCTGCTGGTCGCCACTAATCATATGCCTTACCAGAGTAATGGCTCAGGTCACAGGGATGACAGGATTTCAAGGGCAAAACTCACCCATTTCTGTTTCAGACGAATAAGTCAGCTGGTGTGCAAGCCTTCACACAAAGCATAGTGTGTCCACAGTGACACAAGGTGGAATACACCGCAGCTTTATAAAGTCATCAAATGCATTAATGAAGTGCTTCCATCAAGTGAATCTGTTCAATGGTAATGACTGGATGACACTTAAAGGCGTTTAAGTTATGTTTGGCCTTCCTCGTAATTGCATGACACAACTGAGAACATTCTCCATGAAAATGATAAGTTACCACCTCATCTCACTCAACTGCCGGTTCTTTATTTAGCAGCGTGACCTCTAATTACAGGATTCCACCACATTCAACTTGACATGGATACCCTGCGGGAGGACAGAACTGACAGCTGACCCTATGCGTTTTGCATGTAAGAAAGGAAATTCCTATTAAGCAAAACTCCATCAACCTTTGTCTTTAGTGAACAAATCTCCTGACTCTCACAGCTTCTAGAGGAAGAAGTTGATAATTGTGTTTGTGTAAGGCCATTTGTCTCCAATCAAGAAACTGTCATATGTTTCCTGAGGGGTTGAACTAGTACACGATCACTACCAGCAGAAATCCGCACCATTATCACATAATTTCACAGATGTTTTGAAAGCTCAAGTTTGTTTTGTCACGCTATTCTTTTCTTTTTCAAAGTCTTATTTTTCCCTCACCTCCATGAACATCGCTGACACAAGTTCCCCTGAGGAAAGAGAATAGTCCGATTAGAAATGATTGCCTGCTTACCCCTGTTGCCATGTCTCCAAGACTTTCTCAAAACCATTTCATGTTATCGTCACTCGCTGTAGTGATCTACTCATCTGCATGGTGGCAGCCCTACTGCCAGCACAAGGACAAGAAATTGGACCTCAGCAGGGAGCTAAATGTGCCTTCAATCTCAACAATCCTTTTAATCTTTCATCAATCATGTGGAAGGAGCTCGGAGCCTTGATCCTATTACAGTTTGAGGGGAATAGTTTAGAATTGACAAGCATGAGAAATGCAGTGAAAGTTTGCCATGCAAGAAAGTTGAGATGGAAGCTGGCAATTTGACGAGAAAATCCCCAGACTAGTTTGCTAAAATTGAAAGCAAACAAACAAACAAACAGTTGGAAGTGGTGTTTCAGTTTCTGTCTACACAAGAATCTTGAAAGAACATCAAAAAATGGAAAGAAAAGGTTCTAAGAATTGTTTTCCTCAGCTGCACTGAAAGTGGCAATCGTCGAGGCAGCAGGGCAAAATGAAATGCAAACCCTAAACAGGGCCTGAATTTATAAAGTCTGCTCAGGCCCAGTTGCAAGTTTAAGTGCCAATTTAGAAAGCTCAAAGTTTCTTTAATAGTGATTTAGCAAACATTTTAGACCCAAATGTGCTCCCAAATCAGGACCAATGAGCTGGAAAGGTGATTTGGAGTAAATAAGGGTGTTCTCATCACAGAGTTGGAGTTGCTGTACTGCAATGAGCTCTACATCACAGACTTGTTGTCCTTGGTTTGTATAGCAGATGTTAATTCAGATAATGGTGTTTCTTAGATATCTTTGATACTGAACCAATGCATAATCTGAATTCTAAACTTAATCATGTTAAAGCAACAATCGTGTGTTAAAACGTTTAAAAGTATAGTTCAATCGTTATTTTTTAACAAAAAAAACCAAAAACATTTTGGCTTCAGTTTCAAAGCTGAAATAACATTGCTGGCAACAGTTTGGCATCCTCTCAGATATAATACTTATTACAGGGAACCTCTAATATTGTCTCTTATGTGTGTGTGTGGTTGTGTGCCTCTATTATTTTTCAGTGTCCCTTTAATGTTTTCTTTAGATTTCTTTCAAAATAATTAAGCACAGTTGTGTTCAAACTGACTAAACATCATTTGAGGTATCTTTAGTCACCATCTAAACTTAATGATGTAAAATATGACTGCTGAGTCAATTAGAAAAATGTAATTGCAAATCTGTGTAACAGTAATGGCATAGTGTGGTAATTGCTAGCCTTGTGGTAATTGCTAGCCTTATACTGTTATTAGCATTCTTGCTCACAAACAATACAGCAGCCATCACACTTTTTGACACTGATGCACCGAATCCGACTCATCAAGAAGAGGCTACACTTTATAAGTGATTTGGGGTTTTATTCATCAAACTGAAGAAGCAATAAGTCCTGTAACTGTTAACAATACCATCTCCACATGCTCAGTACATGGGGCTTAAGCATTTGAATGTTTGAATTGACGGTGCAGTAATGTATACGCCAAGCGTATCAGTGGCTCCAAATGGTAATGAGAGGTAAATATTTTCCAAAAAAATGTAGAAATTAGTATTTAGAAAACAAGAAAAGTTTAAGTTTGTGTCTGAGTGTAGGTGGTGTCTGTAAGCTGCTGCACCTTGTGCTCAAATGCTACTCAAGCCAAAATGTCTAAATCAGCTTGGCACAGAGTTGTTGACTTTAGTGCACACTTTCTATCCTGCTGTAAGGTTTTGATTCTCTACTTGTTGTGGGTGAATAGAATAATGAAATAATTTAATCTAAACAGCCTCAATTATAGGTAATGGGAGACTTTCTCCATATATCTACATTTTGATTTTTCCCATTGAGGCATTTGTTGGCTGTTTTATACAAAAATACATACAATGTAGCTTTTAGTCCAGTGAAAGATGTGCAGTATATTGAAAAAAGTCATCTCTTATAATATGTTCTGCTGTGGCAAATAAAGAACACAATGTCACCCATGTGTTCCAGCATTATAAATATCAAGAAGGGAAAAAAAACCCCACATACAGTATGCCTCTGTTTTCTAATGATTTCCTTTGTTCATTAACAAAGAAATCAGAATGTGAAAGGGAAAAGAAGAAGACAGGGAGTGGGGGTACAGCATAGCCAAGCATTCCCTAATTAGGAGTTTTATGGGGCATATAATTTGAGTTACAACACTAAGCCTTGATTCAACGCTAACACTTTTTTTGGGATATTGTGCAGCAGACTAAAATCACAAGTTTACAGCAAATAGACAGAAATCTACTGTATGCTATTGATTAACAACAGTGGCTTTAAGTACTTGAAAATCTATTTTGTTACCACAGATCAAATAATTGTGTCAAGAGTTTGAAATTCATTGCTCTAATATTTGATACACAATATTTGATACACACAGATGTTCAGTAATATGTGTGCACACAACCTCTATCCACATATACAGCATGTTCTAATTATAACAGACATTATGAGAGCAGACAACCATGTACATTTGTCACATAACTGTCACTTCTCTGAACAGGTACTGTATCTCCATCTGGAGTTTTGATGAGGAGAACAGCTGTACAGCTGTGATATGAATACATTTGTTGATGCATTGCTCCTTGTTCTCCTTTTGTTGTTTACTTTTGAAGCTTATTTCATAGAGTGCTCCGTTCACACTCTTAGCATATTACACATATGTAATCTGTCGTAGTCTTAAGTTTTCACCGTTCAGGTGTTCTCATTTCTGTTTGTCAGTACTTTACTTCCAACTGCCAACACACACACTTGGTTCCAGGTGCAGGACTTCCAGTAGACAGTATATTGTGTAGCCATAACTACTGAATGACTGAAACTGATGGAGATATAGACTTAATTCAACATCCTGAGGGGATGGTCAAGAAATCAATTAAAAATTAAGTGACAGGAATAATGTTCAGTGTTGGCAGAGGTTTGCACTCTCTGCAGTAAGTGCCCTCTGGTTTCTCCTGTGGATATTTCATACTGCTTAACATCTGGCAGTGTTGTTACTGTTATCTGTGTGTGTTCAAATTATTGTTTTATTCAATGTTAATTTCTTTTTCCATTCTCTGTGCCTTCTCTTATCACTCTTTACTGCTGCAGTAGCCCAGTTTCCCCACAGAGATCATTAATGTTGCACCCTACTTTACTTTAAACTTTCATTAACTGATTTTTTTGGCTTCTCGGAGGCAGGAGGCAACAATTTGTGAACACAACACTGACGGATCATCAAGTCGGTATGGTGAACAGCTGCTTATTTACCCATCCAGCAGATATAAGAAAAATGATCATTACTTTGGAGTTTCTGGCCACAAAATTAATTGAATTCCAATAATCAGTCTCTTCTAGCTCCGTTTGTGATCTGTACCAACTTCTGAGGGTAGTGTAGCTGCTAAATGCTCCTCTAGGTTTGCATTTATAGTGCTGGGTAGTAGTGTACAGTGGAGGGTTTTCACTGAAAACATTTAAGAGTGGTACGACTAGATTAACAGCTGACAGCTAAACAGTGAGCTAATACTTACCACAAAGCTCTGTAAAGTTGAGGGGAGCTGCAGAATGCAGATGATAATTCTCTGTAGGCTCGTCCATATGAGTGACCCTTTTCACAGCGACACATTGTTTAGACATTGTCATGGACACATTCCTATTATAAAAATGCTGTTTTAATGATAGCTGCTAGAGATAGTTTTTGAATTAGCTTAAATGGCCAAGTTCCTTAAAACATGAAAGGTTTTGAACAGACAGTGGTACCCATTGGAGTGTGTTGCTGACTGGATGAAATCAGCACATTTGCTGTATCATGCAGGTGACATTTTAGGATTCAGCCGTAAAATAAGTCGAATTGGTAGCCTGTAAGATGCACGGTATGGCATCTATTCTCTTTAATGGTTGAGTACAGACTACCACTGTGAGCTACAAGATCTAACCTGTATCAATTTGTTTTTCATACATGGGATCACATGAAAGGTGGAGCATAACCAGTGAATTACAGCCCCACCACCTGCAAACATGAGCCTGAATGCAACTTCTCAAACTGAAACTGGCCCCTTTCCTCCTGTTGCCTGGGTCAACGGCAAATCTCCCATTCCCACAATGACACGGCCACAATACCAGGCCAGTCTTCAGTTTTACATTTGAAAGCATATTTAACTTTTCACTCATCCATTCACAGCCCGTGAGCTGTAAGACTCTGAGCCTGGCCAAGATTAGCTTTTGGCAGACAATGAAGTGAATTAAAGGCCACACATGGCCCCCCTCTTGTTCTCTCGGTGACCAAACACACTTCCAGGGCCAAGAACTCTTGACCGGTCTTTTTAGCTCACAAGGAGAAACTGGGAATTGGAGATAAGTATATGGCAATGGATTTAGGATCAGAACCTGGCCAGACAAAAGTGTTGTCAGATGGAACAAGACAGATGGTCTTTTTCCTCCCTAACCTACCAAACTCCCGTGTCAGAGGTTTCAGCAAAGGTTAAGAAAAAACACTTGGGCATACTCTTAAATGCTGAAATATTAAGTTGTTTACTGGCACATTTTAGTTGTCTATTAAGATACAAGGGAGCCTATTAGTATCTCAATCCTGAAACAAGTTCATTCAGACTATTCATCTAAAAACTGGAAATGGAAAATAGCTTAAACATCACAGTTAATATTAAGCAAATGTTGATGTTTGTTCTTAAATATTTAAAACGCACAAACAAGTTAAACACTTCGACTTGATTATAAATGTACCCTTAACATTTAATTATCGATGAAGAGAAAGCCCTATTTAAACACAAACTTGCATAAGCACACGCCCTACAAACAGATAAACTAGTGGAAATTTGGGGATGCTAAAAAAACATTCTCTTAAAAATCTCAGTAATTATATCTTAAAAATGTAAAAGATCTTTAAATATCTTTTAAACAAAACGTAGTGCCCTGATAGAATCTGATAGATTTAACGTATAGATGCAATGTTTGTTGAAATGCTTATTTATTAATTTCCCATAGTCGGTGAAAAACGGTCAAGCGCGGTCGTAAAAAAAAAAGATTACAGAAAGTCATTTCACATGGGAATTTCCTCTAACACTTCCCTCAGTGCACAGCTACACTAAGTCTTATCTGTAATCTTAAAATGCTCCCTCAAAAACAGATTACAGAAGGACATTTCACATGGGCGGTAACACTTGGGTTAATACACCACCTGGACACAGTAACAGGACAACAACAGGAGAAAGCATGACACCAGACTGACTATTTTATGACAATATAATGTGATATATTGGCTAATTGTGACTTAATGGGAGGACACCATCACATTAAATCTTATTTCAGTCCTACTTTAGACTTCCTACACTGAGTCCTAAATGTTTGGAAGCCCCACTTTGTCCCCCCATCCCATATGTTCATGTGTTTGTATATTTTCCTTGATGGAAAGGCCCACCATCTATGAGGGGAAATAAAACCCTGAATAATGTGCCGAAGCTTAATAACGTCAAGGCAAACTGTTAGCACATCTCCCCGTGGGATTACAGCGATTCGTTTCGAGGTGGAAAACGCTGCCAGGAAAGGCAGAGAGAGGCTGATCATTTGGAGGGACTATAGCGTAGTACCGAAGGGGGCGACCACGCACAGTCGCACACTCATCCCTGCTCCCAACTCGTAATTGTAAATCGTGAGGGACCACGCAAGCTCGTCTTTCCACAGCGCGTCGGTCGGCGTGTCACCTTATCTCCCACTCTGCGTGTCCGGGGACTATTTCACGTGTTTCTCCTGAAGGATCTTCGCGGCGTTTCAATTAGGTCTGTGCGTGTTAGCGGGCATCTCGGACGGCAGCCTGTCTCATCCATGTGCGGCTCAGTGAGAGCGCAGTGAGCGGCAGCAGCACCTTGGAGGAGCAGGAGGAGGAGGAGGGATTTTTTTCCTCCTGCCGTACCGTGTCGTGCACAGTGGAAATACACTCGCCTGCTCCGGGTACTATCAAAACGAAAGGGAGGGAAGAAGAGGAAGAAGAAGAAGAAGAAGAAGAAGGAGACGAAGTAGAAGCTTAAGGGCTTTTTTTTTTTGGTGAATTGTCAACGGGACAGGCCCGCTACATTGGATGTGTCTTCAGAATGGTAAGGGTCATTTTAGTGCCATTTTTTTTGCGAGTGTTGCAGGAAAAAGCAGCAGACAGCTGCACACAGGCATCCTGCGGTAGGGAAGCACATACTACCAGAGAACTAATACAGAGAGCCGCGATCAGTTTCAGTCTCACAGATGCGCTGTTTTTCTGCATTTGCGCCGTTTGTTTACGCCGTCTGTCTGTCTGTCTTTTTTATTTAATACACATGAATCCCGCACGTTGTTTCTCGGCAGATTAACGGCGCTGCAGCGCACTAGGCTTTACCTGCTCCTCGGGTTTTAGCAGCCCGAAGGGCTGGTGGACCGCCTCACCGTGGCACTGGGAGGATTTGATGGGGCAGAGAGGCATCAGAAAGTCCGCGGTTGCCTTTTTTTGCAGCAGGCTGTAGGACAGGAATGGCTGCAGCGCGTCCTAATAGGAAGATAAATAAGGGATGAAGACGGACGAGGACTTTGGGTTTGTGAGGAGGAAGGTTAAAGTGAGCCGAGTGTGTGCACCAGCCTTGTCCTCTACGGCTGAGTTACATTACAACACACGCGTTTGTTTGTGTGTGTGTGAAGGCGTGAAAACGGAAATGTAGATTTGTTATGGTCTGGATTTGTACTGTAGGCTCCCCGTTTTTTTTTTGAACAGGTGAGTCCATGTTTAAGTTTGTAGTAGCCAGTGTGTGTGTGTGTGTGTGTGTGTGTGTGTGTGTGGCAGCAGCTCAACCCGGTGGTTGTGTCTGTCTGGTGGTGGTAAATGGAGCAAAGCTCTGCAAAGCTTAGGGGAAATACAAAGCTGGTAGTTTTGCTACAGTGCAATAATAATGATAAGAATTTCCTATAATAAAATTACACGAATGAAATTCTCAATCTGGTTTTCTTCCAAGAAATATTAGTCTTTAACAACATCAAAGACAGTAATAAATCAGACTAACTATAGTCGTATTATTGCTGTCATATCAAATTACATTCATAATTTAGCACAGTTTGATTTGGCTTTTTTGTTCTGTCAAATTTATGAGGCAAAGCCTTAAAAACCGCATCATCATGGGGGGTCATAACCATACCAATTAACGTAGGTGCAGTAAATTAAGACACAGCTCCATCTGAATGTTCTGCAGTTCACAAACATTTGAGACGCACTGGAGGAGTAAAAGCGTGAGTAGGACCCCTGGGAGTCATTGTTGGGGCCATACACACACAGCTTAGACCAGCTCTGCCCTGTGATTGGGCAACTTGTAAGACTCTCTCACACACACACACACACACACACACACACACACACACACACACACACACGCACACACTTACCTCTGAGTTTAGTGATGTGGTAGATTTTGGGCTCACACTACATCACACAAATATTCATTGTGTATAAATGTATGGAGAAAGTCTCCAATAATAAAAGCGTACTCAAACTTAAAAACTATTTAAAAGAATTATAAACTTTTGTGTTATAAAAAAAATCTCAACAAATTCTAGTAATTGGCTTCAAAAAGGTGCATCATGATGTAAGTGAAAAAAAAAAAAAATACTGTGGTATTTTAAGTCTGTATTAGTAGTCACACTTTTCCCAGGACAGAGCTCACAAGTTCCTCCATTGGCCGTAGGAAGATGCATGACCTCAGATATTAGAGGTTAAATCCAAGGGAATCCAGGGGCCCTCAGTCGTCCACGGCAAGTGTTTGGTGAAGGCACCAAATGAGAAGACTGAAGTTGTTAGGTCCCACTGAGGTTAACCTTTGTAGAACAAGGCTGCATTCTCCCAGTTGTCTTTGTCGTGCTGATGAGCTCTGAGAAGCAGCCTCAGCACTAGTTCTCTGCATGATAAGAGGGGAAACAACCCTCCCTTTGTGATCACAAATGAAAAATCTGTTGCTTGTCTTTCTCGCCTTTGTTGTTGTTTCATTGTGAACCGAACGCACAGCTATTCTCCAAAGGACAGATTGCTGAAAGAAAGATGACATGTAAGTTGCAGTTGGACCTTGTTATATTCCATAAACGATTGTCGTGTTTGAACTAACGTTGGCAGCATACAGGGGCAGAACGATGACAGAGAGGAAACAATGAAATGCCTCTGTCCCTCCGGAGTTTTCCTGGGGGATATTGTGTATTTCAAGTAATAATTGTTGTGAGGACTATTCGGCCATCTAGGGAGGAAAGGGTTGCAATCGAGGAAAATGGATACTGGATGAGGAAGAGTACCTTCTCCATGATCCTGTTTGACTTAGCAGGAAGAGCATGGCAGAAGTAATTATGTCTCGCTCATCGGAATTATGCAGCATTTACCTGCATTTCACCACAGAAAAGCTTAAAACTAAATCATCTCCACCAGGAAAGTCAAAAGTGCGATGCCTGATATTTACGTGTAAATTATACATCCATTTTTCCTGTCAGTTCGCACATTCAGTGATCCTTCCGTACCTGCTTTTTCAACTTAGCAGCGCAGAGTGTAACAAAAGGAGAGGTGAATTTTCTAGCCAGGAGCATTATGTTTAGTTGAAGCTGCAGTCTGTCATCTTGTGATTTATCACACATACAACTAATGGGTAGCTGTCACAATTGCACCACTTTATTGGACATGAAAGCTGGCCACTGCTCCCCACCCCCACCACCCTCTCTCTCTGTCTCTCTCACACAAACACACACACACACACACACACACACACACACACACGTTCACACACAATCCCCTCCTTTTTTTCAAATGTTGACAGGACAACTCCAGACTTGTGATAAGTTGAGGACACTGCAGAAATCAGAAGCATATGGTGCCACTAAGTGACCAACTGATTGTTGGAAAGCAGTTTTTCTTTGTGGATAGCCACAGTGTTCCTCCTGAGTGCAGTTGTGCCCGATAGTCCCTACACTTAAATATGAAGGGAAACCTTTGTGCTTTATGCGCTGCATCATCTTAATTGGACAAGAAGAGAACTGAAGTTTAAGTTATTTTTGTGGCCATTGTCGCCCTGACATGGGTTTAAAAATAGAATTGAATTGTTTGTTTGAGGCAGCATGTGTGTTTTGTGTGTTTTAGTGCTTTCAGAAAGCTTCATGGATTCCTTGTGAGAGGCCGAATCAAACAAATTTAAAGTGACAGGCACCTAAAAAAAAAAAAAAAAAAACAATTAAGAAGCTCTTTTTTCAAAATAACTAAAGAACCTAAAAATGACAATGCTCAGCAGTCCCCTGTCAATTTCACCTTGGTGGTGTTGGCTCCAAAATAAACATACACCTAACTTTGCTATATAGATTAAACAAAGAGATATCCAAATTCCCTGATAAAAGGAAATGCTCCATTGTGTCCCCTTTAATAAGATTCACTTACGGAAATTGAAGGGAAATATGAAGAGAACAAAGAAACATTTGATCTTGCATCTTTATGTGCTGAAACCCTAAAAAAGCCAGAATGATTTTTTTTTGCATTCTGATGAGGGATAAGCCTCCTTAATGATCGCACTGGCTGGACTTGTTAGATGTTTCTTCACATTCTCCGTTATCCTGGAGCATTGCTGTGCTCACTTTTTCCTTGCAAACTATCAGATCCATGTTTCAAAGAGCTGGAATCTTGAACCTGTTTGGTGCTCTGGAAGTCAGAAACACTCAAACAAAGTACTTAAGGAGTGGGGTTGGAGTTGAAATTATGCACTTGAGCTCCCAGACACGGGGTAGTGTTTCTCCTCCTGGGCCCACAGCAACAGACTCCCCTTTGTGTCCGACATTTTATAGTATGCATGTAGCAATTTTAAGATGACTCTCATTGCAGTGGAAGCTAATGGCAAGTCGCAGGTGTGTTGCTCATTATCCTTGCACACTCTGCTTTGATATATTCTTGTCGGCTCAATGCCACAGCAGAGCATTATGCTGTTCAAGTTTTCCTTAAAATTCGCTGTCCTCCTCATACAATTTCAGAGCATTTTAGAATATTTCACAGAGCAGAAACATCACACTCACAGTAGAGTGGGGAATAGTCCCATCAGCAGTGATGGCCATTGTTGGAAGTCCCACCTCATGCATTAGTCCTGCATCTCTTACATTAATAATGCAAACAGTCCTCCATGTATGTTACAGGGAAGAGCCAGTTTTGTATATCAGTTGCCAGAGCTGCATTTTACCTTGTCTGAGGAACAAATGGGTGATTTTTATGAATAGTAGCCATATGAATAGTAGTATTCCTTTTTATCCTGGGGTAGACATGTTACTTGTGTCAGCATGTGAGTTGTCGCAGGCAAACACGAGATAACTAGCACAGTTCCAAAGACGGCAAATCACTTGGAGCACATGGGACTGAATTTAAGATGTGAGTACCAAGAGAGACGTTAGTGAAAATGAAAATTGAACAGTGGTTAGAGAGGCTGTAGATGCACTTAACAAGGTAGTTGCTCCACAGCCTTAGAATTACCCCAGAATTAAATCAAAGTCCCTTCTCTGCAGCCTAAAAAAAACAAAAACTCCCAGCTTTGAAATTCACCAAGATGGTGCTTTCAGCAGCAGTGCAAAAATACAAACACACAGTGCGCTGCGTGGTGTACAGCAAGGCCTTTACATTTGAGCAGCTAAAAACAAGTCTCATTGTCTGATTAGTCGTCTTTTTTCAAACATTAGAGGAGGTTTGGAGGTAAAACAGTGCCTTCGACCTGCAGTGTCTCGTTCTCACTTTTAAACATGGTTCTGGACCAGTAATGGGATAGGCAGCCATCTCGGGGGGGTCATTAGATCTGATGGTTGCCTTGCACGGTTGTTAACAGCCAAATAATATGAGGCTATTTTACAGGACCAGGTGCACTTAGTGGTGCCGACACTGTACTCTCAGCATATCCCCGTATTCTCAGATTATAATGCTCCAACCAAGCACACTCAAGAGTGTCTCCTGACCACTAGCATGTAGTCGGATAGTTTTGATAATGGAAGTTCTGGTTTGTCCTTGTTAAAGAATGTCAAACTGTACAATCACATGATCATGTCAGTGTTGTCGGTATCTTTGTCAGCTGCTGTCAGTACAAGACAAAATGTGGTTGCACCCAAAAAATAGTTTCCATATTACACAAATGCACATATGGCCAGCTCTTTTTCTCTTACCGTCGCAATTTGCAAATTACTTCTATTGTTTCTTAAATTTACAGTATGCAGCTTGTTGATGGTGTGATCTGTCCCAATTAGCTTATACAGTGTGCTCGGTCTGATCTGTGTGTTCAGTTGCATAATGTTGTCTCTGTGCATTGCTATAAAGGCATCACAGGAGGTAGAGCAGATTGACTCCTAGTTCACATGGACTACGGAAACATAAGTCAAAATGCTGGTAAGGCTAGCGAGAGTTTAATCACAAGTGTGACTAATGGAAACATTTTTTGGTGTTTGGCAGATTTTGCTCCAATGTGGGTGTAAAATGGTTGGCAAATGTGCAAATAAAATGGAGACCTGTGGCAGCAAATCAAGTTAACAGAGAAAGTCCAAAGTGGGAAAAAAAACCCTCCAAAAGTGAAATGTCAAAGCAAGTGTCATCAAACAATTTGCTCTTATAGAGCAGATTTGGCAATGCTAGCCATACAAACTTTTATCTTTGATTGCCCATCACGCAGTAAAAACTCTCTACTGATTGAGAGAAATTGAGGCTGACCATTTCAAACAGCTCCCAAGTACTGCTCGCTGACTGACTCTGCCCAACTGTCGGGTCAATGTGTTTTACACCACTAGAGTTAAATGCAGTGCAGAAAATTGCCCCACTCACATTGTTGTGTGTATGCTGTGGCCCGCTGCAGCAATGGACAGCAGATAAAAAAGCCAGTCATTTAATGACTATACTTCAACTCATGTTGATTTTGAAAAAAAAAAAAAAAAAAAAAGACAGGAATAATAAGATGTCCTTACAGTGTTTGAAGGTCACATTACGAGGGTGATTTGGCTGACAGGCATCACATTCCTTGTAGCTATCAGACTAACAAAGTGGCATCTAATATTTTCTGCTTCTTGGAATCCTCCCATCAGAACTGCCTCCCTAGTGGCATTTCATCATGACCAGGATAATCTTATGCAAGACAGTGAAACGGCAGTTAATCTGCAGGTAATTAAACCCTAGTGATTTACAGTTGGAAAAGCAACATATACAGTACTGAGAGGCTGTCAGTGTGGTTGTGTTATGTTTTGAATGATAATGTGACGATGGCATCATCAGGAACTTTCATTGTTTACAATAATGTATGCCAGTGAAACTTACTTACTAAAACAGTATAAGGATTTTTAGGGGATGGTGGCAGCCCATAAAAACTGATATCTGCTGATCTTATACTGAGTTGTGGATGTGGCATTTTCCCTTATCACAGCAGTGAGTGGTGGGTTTGATAAACTGCCATAATGTCATTGTCAGTTTTCAGCACTACTGTTCTTACTCTGAACCCGTCACATGAACATTGAAACATTTTTTTATTAATTATTACGGTAGTAGTTGCTTCTGTAGAAAAAGCAATGGATGCTTGGAGGTCCGTGGCTTGTAGTTCTAAAAAACAATCTGATGTGGTAAGCACTCATTTTACAATGGGGTATTGCAATTTCTATTTGAAATAGACATGCTGGTCTTGTTACTACTCTGATGTGAAAAGTTTGTCTTGACGGAGTGGTGTCTGGATCAAACATGGCGTATATCTGGTCAATGCTGAACAGGGAAGTTCCAGTAATCAGTAATGTATGATGCAAAAAGTTGGATCTGTTGCTTTTCTAATTTAGTAAATAACACCAGTAAAATTAAATTGTATGATTATTTGAAGTTTGTGTAGCTTTTGCGGTGGACTTCCCTCAGCTGTTGGGATAATCATCATGTGACATATCTTGGTTATTTAAATCTTAGCAAAGCGCTGTTTTTTATGGGTTGCGACAGTGGTTACAATAGGTGGACAAACAACGTGCAATCTTTCAACAGTCATAATACATTAATGACCATGGATGTATTAGATCTGTTGCAGTGAGAACAAGGCTCAGAGTGTTGGGAATAAAAACATGAAAATGTCCCTGCATTGTCTGTTGCAGGCATGACTGGGAGGCCTTTTAAAATTTTTCTTTACAGTATTACATACCATTAATAAGGTTTAACTTTGCAGGGCTTGACTTCAGTGCCGAATTCCCGACAGATCTCATGCTAATTTCTTGCTGTGAGTTAAGGCTATGATTGCTGTGACAGAAGTGTTTTTAAAGTATACAAATTAGAGCAACATTAAAGGGAAGGTGCAGGACATTTAGAAGCTTATCATACTCCTTAGTGATTAAGCCCCCATTTAAGACGTTAAAACATTTTCAGATCAGAGACGGTTTTTTTTTTATAAGGTTGGCAGCAGCTTCCTGTCAGCATCTGCTATAGCACCTTATCTTTCAAGTTGCACGCAAGTAATTTTGTATCCTTCTAAAAATGTTATGAAAGTTAATAAGAAATAGAACATTTTCACAAGATATAGCCCTACTGTATGTATTTAGCCATGATTTAACTGACTGGCACACAGGTGATTTTTTTTTTTATGTCATCTGAATGTGCAGCTTGAAGGTATGCTAATGCAGCTCATGAATGTATACAAGATATGTTGTATATAAGATAAAGTAGCTGCCACATTCAAAAGAAAGGAAATACACCCTCTACTATATTGGGGGTTTACTGCTTTCAGCTACCTGAACCCTCACACATTCAAGTAATTGACGTAAGAAGGGCATCTGTGAGTTTACAAGCTTAGTTAGAAAGAAAACTACTAAATATCTCCCTAACCCTTTAAAAGCTTTTAAAGCTGAGAAGGATAGAAAGTTGATTTGATCACCAAAGTATATTTGGTGGTCATGCTACAGTAAGCCAGCCATCACAGGATAGAAAAGTCTCCCTGTAGCCACGAGGAGAGATCTGGAAACGTTTATTTGGCAAAAGAGTGATGAAATAATTTTGCCGTCTGTATTCCATGCGTCTCGCTAATCCAAGCAATCAGATAGCGTCTCACGAAGGAAACTATCCCCCTTTGATTATGTCCATGTGCACGCTGCTTCACATGAGGGGTCAACTTCACAAGTGTTCATATTTGACAAGTGACATGAGAAAATTCTTTTTATGTACTGGAAAGGTCCTTTGCCAAACATTTGACTGAAAACTGCCTCAAACTGGCTGGCTGCTCTCTTGAGACGTCAGAGTTCTGCCAACAGGGCCTGTTTTTTCATCCAGCCAGACACCAGGGTGACATCCATGACATCATGTCATGATTTTGCCTTTTTAAAAAAACATTCATATTCAGTAAGAAGAATTTTCAATCGCACTTCTTTAAAAATGTCCTTATTTTGAAAATTGCACATTATTAAATCAATTGGGAGGAAGTCTTTTCTTTATTCCTGCAGAAAACTGTCATATTTTTAGCTTAACTGCTGCACACCTGCATAGGGAGGTATTCAGGGACAGGGGGGTGTTGAAAAGGAGTTGTCAATATATTTTGTAAGTGTTAGGCAGCAAAGTGGAGTGATAGCTCTCAAGGGGGCTGGCCTTAAGCTGTTATTCTATAAATATTAATAAGGCCCACTAGCCTGCCTGGAAGGAAGGTAACAGTTTGCTCATGTCACTGACTGAGCTTCAATGTGACAAGTTGTGAAAAGAGTGATGAGATGACAAAGAGGTGGTAAGATGACATTTAGTGACAGGCCTCATTTTTCAAATGTGAAATGTCATCACTGAAAACGGAAGCTGAGTCTGCTGACCTGCCCCTTACAAAATTGTGACACAGCAAACAATTCCTCCTGTGGGGTTGTTTGTTAGTTTGGTTTTTATTTATGTGTTTATTTTTTCAGCTACCATCATATCAAAATTGATTATTAATTGTGGATGCCTTTGCAGACAGCTCCAAAGAAGTGTATGATTGTACACATGTAAGATAGTTAATGCTGGTTAGAGAACGTTTTGAGCAACTTGGAGATTTCATGCAGTCCTGGATTTAATGGAACATACAATGTCGACAGGCGTAGAGAGTTTTGGCTGCAGCTGATACTGCTCTGCCAAGATGCTCTTGTTGCATGCAACTAAGGCTAAGCAGCAACACAGTGCTTTGGCATGCTAACAGATGTTGCGCGTTTGCTTTGTTTCTATTTCTTTCATCATCTATAATACATGCAGATATTGTTTCTGTGAGATAAACTAATTCAAAACCATCCATGAAAGCTGTTTTGACTGCCATAAAAATGATGTTATTTGATATTCATGAAAATGAATTGACTGCTGGAAGTATGAGGAAGATTCCCTGATGCTTATTTGGGCCCCAGTTCGACCCCCGTGCAGGCATTACATTCAGCCTGCCATACTGTCAGTGAGCAAAGCACATTGGGGCCAGATTGAGAGGCACAGTTCTACAGCCAAGAAAAGAAAAAAATGGTCAGAAATCAGGAGACCATTTCACAGTGCATCAAAGGTACTAAATGCAAATTTTGAGGCTAGACATGTCTCACCTTCACTTGGTCAAGCGTCTGGCCCCGCTGATGTCTCTCATCTCAATGAGCTGTCCGTTCTGATTGTTCTTTGCTGCTTTTGAACATTGCTGCTACTGACTTCCCTTTGCTCTGTAGCCAAGCTCTAGCACAGCTCACATGTAGCCACTGCACATACTTTAGTCCAAAAATCATCATCGAAAACTAATGTGACAGACACATGAAGACTACTTTCAGTGTGTATAATATATCCTATTAAGTTATTGTTGTTTTGCTGGGGACATTTTTGCGTAATTAGATGTATACGTCCTTTGGCTGCTAAAAATGGTGGTATTGTCAACTAAGGCAGTTAATTTCTATTGCAAACCCACTTTGATAGCTGTTCAGGTGTCATTAGATGTGACAGTTTGCCACATCTTCCACTGGTGCAGTACTTTCATCCAATTTAGGAAGATATCTCAGTAACATATCTTATCAGTAATTAGAAGTAGTGGACCAGGAACATTATGGTTTCCTCAGATGCTGTTTCAGGATACAGTAAGCAGCATATGATGACTATAGATTAAAAAAAAAAAGAAAAGAAAAGAAATAAATCAACGTAGGTTTCGCCAAAACATTACTGCCTGAAATGAGCTTCTAAATAGTAACATGCTGCATTTATTAAAGCAAACAAAAACAAAACTCGCATATTGGTCAGTTATTACAAGTCATGCATGATAATTATTATTATTACCAGTGGACCATTAGTGGATCAGTTTATTTGGCTTCTACATAGATTCTCAACATTTACCATCTAACTTATGATACACCTGAGATTATCTGTGGAGCTGCTTTCTCTACCAAAGAAGAATTTTTAATCCATAATGCCCTCCAAACACCAAGCAATGCATGTAAATGTATCGTGGCTAAACTAAACAGCGGGACATTATAATATAATTTCTCTCTACAACCATCTATACCTTCTCTCTACATGTATTTTCACATTCCCATTAGCATTACTGAACCAAAATAAATTGTCTTTAACAGTCTAATGCAGCCTGGCTAGTTATCCCCTCAGTTTTACCACCATAAATTGCATGCAGACAAGATTTAGTTGCACTTATCCAAAGATTAAACAGTTGCATTTACAGCCATGGCTTCAATATGGCAACCATAACACAAAAGACTTGTTCTCTCGGCTTATGGTATCCAAAGCATTTGTATTAATGGTGTTTCACGCCAGTGAGGAGATAATTCCTGTGTGGTAAGGTGTAAAATTGAGCAGCTTTGATGTTAAGCGGTCTATTTAAGATTCAAGATGAGGGTGTTAATTAGTTGACAAAAATCTTTTCGGTTCTTGGAGTTTTTTCCTTAATCCCTCTGGCCCGAGATCAGGTTGCTACATTTCAGTTCAAAGAGAACAGATAAGAACAATAATATAGTCGTATGTAAGGCAGCATACCTGTTTACATTTGTATTCAAATTAAAGCCACAAACACATTTTAGGCTTCCTTACTTCAACGCTGTTCTTGTTCAGAAATTGATTAGGTAATGTGGCTCGGATGCAATAGAAAAATGCTTATTCGGCTCTGTGTAACTAATTTGTTGTTAATGAGTCATTTCTGGGAAAAAATATTTTCATGTTTCCACTGTCAAAAATGTTTTATATCAAAATACTGTAGTAGCTACAGTTTATATAAGCAATCGTCAAGCTAGCTCAGTGAGTGGTCAGATTTGACCAGACCAACTATTTGTGGTCATTTTGTGGATGGTGAAAAACCTCAGTGAATCATGGCAGCAGGTCGAGCTGTGATATTTAAGAGCTCAGGGAGTATTTACAGTGGCAAGTTGTCTAGATAAGCAATACCAAATGTGCTATAGAGGAGCACATAATACATACCACACAGAAATCGAAGGGGAGAATAATTCCTGATGTTCCATGAATCTATGCCAACCCTGGCTTTTATACTGAAAAGAAAGGCTTGTATGTCAATTATAGCAACATGTAATACCTTGTTTTATCCTTATATGTATTCTCTGTACTGAGTCAGTCAAGTCAGATGGAGATGGAAATGCTTTTTTCATCCCTAGGTTGTACGTATTGTATATATGTAGGAAACAGGCCCCATTTATACACACAGAGCAAAGCAGCTAATAAGGGAAAATATGGCCACACTGAATGTGGAGCCCATTCTCTAGTGTACCTTCTCTCCCTGCTAAAAAAAAATCTTGTGGATCCTCTAATGGCAGATTTTCATCAGGCAGGGCTCCTGTACTGTGCCAGGCAATGAGCAACCGTGATGACAATGCGGACACAGCACTGCCATTGTGTCCACAAAAAAGATTGCTTGCTTTGGTGATGAGAAAGAGATTAGGTTTATCCAGACCACCATAAGTCCCTGCCCTTATTTCTATAATCGCTGCAACTGTAGAACCATTTTTTCTTTCATTCATTGCCTGCGATATTGATATGTGTACACCAACAAAAAAGTGTCTAAATATCCAAATATAGATGCATCTAACAAACAAGCAGTCAGCAGTCATTCTCTAACTCCAGAGCTCAACATATTCTGCAACAGCTTCACAATAAAAGCTTTCTAGTGGTTCTGCAGTGAAGGGCTTTTATTCTTAAGCATTTACATGTACAGGACATTTGATAATATCTCAAATAGCAACGTGCAAATCAGAAAACAGAGATGCTACTATCTGTTAAAAACTGGAAATGTAACAATAAACCAAAACGCCAAAGAACAGTAACTCTAACTTTACGTTGGAACGAAGAAAAAAGAAAAGAAAAAATTACTGAAATCTAAACAGAGTCATTTGATCACACATGTTGTAGCACTTCATGTTGTGCCAATGAGTTCTCCATGACGTCCACAGGGTTCAGTAGATGGCAAGAGCCCATCACGGCTTGGCCCGTCTCCCAAGCAGGACCGATAGGTTGTGCGTCAGCGTGGTCACCCCTCCCACTGTGAGGATACAGTGCAAATAGAAGTTAATGTCACACATGCAATATCATGCCAATGGAAAACCAGCATTACAGTTGCATATCATCACCCACTTTTCAAATGTTGGCTGCCAAGTTTTGATGTGGGTTGTACATGTCTGCAGAGTGTGCAATAGCAGAGCCAGAGAAGTTAGAGACTCACCTCTTACTCATAACACTGAGTATATGGTGTTGCATTGCATTCTGCTTTGTTAGAATCCTAAAATGTACCATGCACCAAGTGAAAAAATGTGTTTATATCATATTTCTTGCAATTTTCCTGGAGAAAAAACTAATGTCATGGCACATGGAAGAGTTAGAAAAAACAGAAAGCAACAAAAATTCAATCAAAAAATGTAATAGCATTTGATAGTTTTCTTGTCAAATACTAAAAAAACAACAACCATTAACTAGTAACATTGTTTCTTCCACTGCATCAAGTTGTCCATATACAACTATTCATTAATCTAAAAATAAAATCAAGTCTCGTTCTGTATAATGGTCTAAACAATCAGTTTCCAGTTAAAAAGACACACCAGGTTTTCTGTTCAAATAGCACAGTTGCATATTTTGAAATGCAACCAGCTGTTCACAACAACAATCGTGGTGCAATATTTGCACATCACAGCGCTTTTGTGTGCGTGTTGGTCTGTGTGCGTGTGTGTTTGCATAACTGGGTAAAAATAAGCGATGGAGAGAGCGAGAGAAACAGAGAAAGGGCAGCTTATAAACTGTTTGTGTCTAATTTGTACCTCAGCGTCTTGACGAAGACATGACAGAGCTGGTGCACGAGGCAACTGAAAGAGGCCTAGGGGTCTTAACCAGCATTTTGTATGGGTTGAAACAGAATAAAAACACTGTCACTGACAATCAATGCCCCCCCCCCCCTTCTTCAGCGAATATATCTAAATGATAGAGTTTGAGAAAAGTCAGAGGCACATTGGCACATTATTTACTCACTTATACTCACTTACCACAGTGAGTACAGGCAACTCTTTTGATACTGTAGCATCTTCACCAGGATGAATGTATGTATTCATGCAGAACACAAGTGTACTTAGTGACAACTTAAAAAAAATGACATTAAATTGAATCTGAAGAACTTGACTTTTTGAGAGATGTGCAGACGTATCCTTCTGTTGGCATTATTGAAGTCCAATGTGTCTTATCCCACTGAGCACCCATGAGGTGATAGATATTTTGCCTGCCGGTAGAATAAAACTCAGACCACCTGCATCTGGGCTATTTTCTTTTCTATGATATCCAGACACACTAAAGCAGCATTTTCACTGCACAGCACATCTCGATTTGACTCAACTCAGCTTTTGGTACCAGGTGCTTTTCTCAATTTCGTTTTCCACTGCAGGTACCTCCAGTACCTAGATTCTAAGCTGATCGTCAAAGCGATGTTATTATTTCTCCCAAACCATTCAACTTAAGTTTTCTTCTAAACTTTAACATTAAAGTAGCAAATAATCTGATGTTAAACTTAAGAAGGAACTAAAAATGATGCCCACTGGAGGCAATCAAAGAAAGTCAAAGTTAGCAGCCAGTGTTTGGTCCACCCAGCTGTTTGTTTTTAGCATCAGAGGCAAATGTAGCAGAGCTAGCATCTGTCGTGTGGACTCAGTGTCTGGTGTCTGATAACAACAGAGGATTTTACTGGATATAACTATGGACAGTTTGTTTGTTAGTATTTTGATTTTATCTTGCAAAATCCTCCATTGTTATTCTGGTTTTAGCCTCTGAGGCTAAACAAAGATGAGCTTGGGGGACCAGACGTCGGCTTCTAATTTCCACTTTCTTCACAACCCTACTGATTGCCTCCTGTGGGCCTGATTCTTTGAGTCAGCATGGCAGTGGCTCACGTCACCGTGCCTTCACTCACCTTTTCCACCTGGCTGCAACACCTGTCTCCTGGTCGCTGGCCTTGGCACTAAATAACAACCTGTCATTCAAAGCAGAACTGTCTTGCTTCATTTGATTGGCTCTTCTGATTGGCCTTTATAGAGACAAACAATTGAGCTATTTAGAGCGAATACAGGAGGAGGACAATCGATCAGAACACCCTTAGTCTTTGCAATCCACAGTCTATGGTTATGTGAAACTGTAACCCCCCGTTGGCTCAAAGGGAGGTCTCCTTTCTCCTCTTGATTAAAAAGTTTGGTCTTGACCAGCTCTCTCTCTCTCTCTCTCTCTCTCTCTCTCTATCTCTCTCTAAAATAAAATTATGATTGATTGATTGATTGAATAACAGCAGCTGTTGTGGTTGAACTCCATCCATCCATCAATCATCAGAGAGGGTCAGAGGGTCGCAAGTAGACTGGAGCCAATCCCAGCAGCCAGTTGGGCGAGAGGCGGTGTACATCCTGGCCCAGGCACCAGTCAGTCCCAGGGCTAGTTAGGTTCCAGTGTTGTCAATTGTTTTTGAGTAGGATAACTTAAAGAGTAAGAACATCCTGACTAGCAATCCTAATAATCCATGCTTGCAAGGCCATAGATAAATAGAAACTGCTCAAATTATTTCACCAGCACTGGTGTGTTGAGTATTGTTGTTTTAAGGTTGCCATGAAAATGTCAATAAATCGTTAAATATTTCTTTACCCATGGAAGCATTTACCTTTGGTGGACATCAGATGCTGCTCACATCTAATCATTTATTTTTGTATAGTGTTTCATATTTTACATATTTTATGTATAGTATTTTGAATGCCTTGATTAATTGAATGACCTTTGGGCAGAAAACACTAATAAGCTGAGCATTGCTGCTGAAGGAATTTACGGAGTATAGAAACCGTTTGATGGTCCTCTGCATAGGCGTGTGACCTTTTACTCAATAATGCAATGTACTTTTGGATCAGAGAGCATATTCTTAATTTCACAGCCAGCTTGCATTTTCAGATATCCTACTTTCATGCTCAAATATGTTGCTACCATTTGACGCGTAGTACATGTGCACCGTTGAATAAGTAATGGGGTTGCTACAGCATGCATGTGCTAACAGTGTAGATTTACAGAGTTGTCTAATGCACTTCAAACCCACTGACTCTCCCAAGCGCCTTTACACCCAGTTCAAAGCACAAACTATTTTTATGTAAAACATACATACATGCAACCTATCAGCGTAAATCTTAAAGTGGGGCTGCAAAATAGAGATGCCCCCTTCCCCCTCTTACTCTGGCAAAAAGAGATTGCACACCAGGAGATTAAGCTGTGTGCAGTTTATTAATGTCACTTCATGGATGCACTTGGGCATTTGTTTTTTTTTTTTTTTACATCTTGCTGCCTTTCAGTCCGACCAACCCATGAAATAAATCAGTGCAGTTTATATCTGCATTAGTTTTGGTAATCTGGCTGTTTTACCTGCTGATTACATGCTTCACTGGCTAGTTATTTATATGCTGCAGTACAGCTTGGTGGATATGTATACATATGATGAAGCTACTTGAGTCGACTCCCATGTTGCATCATTTTTATATTGAATGTATTGTTAAAGTTACTGTATATTTAGCTGTTGCCGGTTGGTGGGTTTTCAGGCAGAACTTCAGCATCAGAGGCTGTCTGCTTCCAAAACATGTCCAATAGATGCTGATGTAAGAAGCCTGTTGTCAAAATACCACACTGCAGGTAGACATGCAAACATTAGACAGTATTAGTTTTAGTCTGCGCCCTTAAAATTAGTAGTTGTTCAGAATCAGCTTAAGGTTAAGACAGTAAATCAACTGACTGTTTCCTCAATGTTGTATCTTAACTTCTGAGTATATGACAAAAACTGTTTTAATTTGGAGGAAAAGAGCTCTACCACATCTTTGTCTCTTCCTCTTGCCCACTGTGCCACCCACACACTACTTTCTCATTGTTCAATGCAGTGTTGTGTAAAATGAACAACTTGGTAGAAATGCTTTCTTGCTTTTTGGGTTTATTTTGAATCAGGGATTTTGTATTCCTCCAGTTTTTCCTGGCTCTGTTTGGATTTTACAGTAATTAGAAGCAAACATGGAAGTTATTAGTTATTGTGCATGGGCCAACTGGGCCGATGGCACTGCAAATTTGCTATCCCTGAGAAAAAGTCCTCTCTCAGTTTTCATCTGAATAGTTTGGTCTGGTTCATGCAAATAGTCATCAAGGTAAAAAGTGTCACAGTAATCTTTTTGTGGCGACATGTTACACATATGATGAATTATTCCCTTATTTCAATTTCGTCATCTACAAGTAGATTTTAACTGTAAAACGGGTGTCAAATACCACAATGTTATACAGGTCAACCAATGATGCATTCAACACACGATATGACCATGTTCTACTATTCAAATATCTTACTATGACGTCATCCTGGCAGATATAAGTATCCTCAGCCAGGGTCTAAAGATGAGTCCACATACAGTAGTCTATTTTAACATATACATTCTCTGTGAAAAGATGTGTTAATTGTTGGGTTTTTGTGCATCATTTTCTCTATTGCAATAACCCAAGGTCAGTGTATTCCAGAGGTTTAAACATGTGGCTAAGTTCCAGAAACATAGCAAAACCAGATGGTGTAAAGACATTTAATTTTCTGATTAAGGCAAGACTATATGGATAGATAACAGTTATAATAAAAGTGCAAAGTAAAAAGGGTGTGAGACAGCAGATGGTATGAAAAGCCTCAGCTGAAACAGGGTGAAAATTCTGTGAAGACTGTAATATTATTGGTATGACTCAAAGCCATACACTACCTGTATTTTCTGTCCAAGCTTATAGCTCGGCCAGTTCATTCATTGGTGTAAGTGGAGCTCTGTATGTGCCTGAAATGTTTTTGTTTGGGCCTGAGCACCAGCACAAACATAGAGGGAGCTTATGTGATTTAGATCATGACTGGGGAAGCTGCTGTTGTGCTGAGTTAGAAGAATATCATAGTAAAGGAAACTGCTGTGCTATAGTACAGTTTGACCCATAGCAGGGATTATTTATTGCTGTCAGCTGGAAAACTCATAACTTCTGTTTTAGTTATTTATCTTTATTTGTTAACATCAGGTCAAGGACTCTGTGTTTGTGCATGACAGAACTTTTTTTTTATAGTTGTAAAACACACACACACACACACACACACACACACATGTATATGTGTATGTATACGAGCTGTCCAAGTTTTTTTTTTCTTCCACTTTTTTTGAAGTACTAAAGTGTGCGTATACTGTGAACAAAGTGAAATGGTGAAAACTAAACCAACCAAAAAAATAGAAGAAGTAAACAAGGGGACAAAATGAGTACCTAAGTTAGGTATGAGATAATGATCTGGCCTGTTTTTGTCAGCTGTGTCTGGTCTGATCTGCTCTCATAGGAGCTCCTGCTCATGAAATAAGTAGCTTCAATAAGCAGGATCCTATAAAATCTCTCCACTTATAAAATCAAATCAATCACCTCACAGAGACTGCTCAGTGGCTCATCTGTTTCTTAACCATAAAATATTACACAAAGTGCTTAAAGCATGCTTAAAATAGATATGTTCTCAAAAACACATTAAACTTGGCCTTTCATTCTACCACATTGCCCTGGAAATGCCTAAGAAATAGGAATCTGGATCACCTGAGGCTGGTTTAGCAGTATGCAGGTCTGAAGAAGAGGTATCGCTATATTAAATTAGGTTCAGAAAAGAGGCAACAAGTTATCTTGCATGCAAAGATGTTCTGAAATGTCTGTACTGACAAAAACCACATGTATTGCTTCTAAGATCCATATGGAGTGTACTGCAGAATTAGAGCAATATGTCATGCCTCATTATTTATTATGATTTAAATTTTCCTAATGCTTTTAATTTTCCACAAATTTAATGTAGCTATTTAATGCTACCTAATAACAAAGCAAGATCAGCCTGTCACATTTTATTGTGAAAATAATGTATTAATGATCAGTTGTGGGAATTATCTGTCTTATGTCTTGAGTTGTTGTGGTGTGCGTCCTTTATTTGAATACAGCCTCATTCAAATAGCCTATTGATCTCGGACACCCTGGTTCAGCCTTCGTGTGTGAGTAATGATCTGCCAGAGTTCATCTCGTAATTTTCCACATCGCTTTTTCATTGGAGAAGAGCAGACCAGTGTGGAGCCGTGGACTCATGAAATCTGGATCTGTGAAAGTAGTTTTTAATTCTATTTTCTTGTGTTGAAGGTGAAAGAGCAGCAAAATAAAAGATTATTAACAATCTTCAACTCAACTAAGGTGTCAGAGAGGGTGTCACTTGAATGTTTTGTGGTGGACATTGTTAGAGCTGAAACAGGCATGAGTAACAGACATTATTCATAATTACCAGACTACGGGACATAATAGACTGCAAGGCTTCTTTTATCCTTCATATGCTTTTAAAATATAGACCATGAGTAACTTCTGTCCAGCTGTATTTGTTTAATCTAAATAATAAACTGTTTGAATCTAAGCATCCATGGTATTTACTTTAATCCAACATAGCACCACATGGGGCTGGAGCCCGTGCCTGTGTGCTTTCATTTACATTCTCAATGTATTCTAGAGTTAAGTTCAAATGGTTGGCTAATTTTTAAAGAAACAACCAAGGCTTTACTTGGACAAGACCCAAAACCAATGTTAGTGGAATTCTCAGCGGTGGTGAAATGTACTTTTGTTTTAACGCAACATTGAAAGCACTGCATGAATGGAATAGCCTCAAGGATGTTTTCAAAGATGCATTATCGATCTGTGTGTTTCCACCTAATTTTCTGAGGAATTAACAATGAGAGATATTGACGTGTGCCAAGTCTTAGACATTTAAGATGACAGAATGAGTGTGTTTCAGTCAGTTTCACGTGAGACGGCACAGGGAAGAGAGACAAGTGGAAACTCCAGCATTCTCTCCTGCTGTCAAGGAGAGGTGAACTAACCTCCAATGAGGATTTGAAGGAAACCCCTTCTTGTTTCCAAACTTGTTAAACACAGAGATGGTGTTAACATGCTTTGTTCCAGCACTACTGCACAACCCCCACCTCCACACACACACACACACACACACACACAACACACACACACCCCTCCTCCACTACCATATCCAAACACCCCCCCTTTTCGAAGTTGAGTAAACCTGCAGAGAAGCAGCGGAGGGAGCTTGGCCCTGATTTCAGTGCAGTGGAGGAGCCAGGGGGCCCAAGGGACACTCAGGTTACCAGCATCGAATCCTGCAGTATTAGCAGGGCACAGTGAAATAACAGCCTGCCATCTGGAACCTATGCTAAAGCCATCCTAGCCTTGCAGCGTTCAATCACAGTGACCTCAATTAAGTGTTATTTGTTCAGTATTTTTATTCACTTCTTCCTTTGCCTCCAGATCTCTGTGTCACGTGTAGTAATGTATGCCCTAATGCACTGTGTCAGATCCAGAGCAAAGGCTAGAGTTTAGGTTTCCTTACCAGGTCCTCTACTCACTATGAGCTTTGCCATTAAACTTTAAGCAAGTCCTCTTTAGAGGTTTCAGGAGAGAGCACCTTAAGTGCAGGGGGATAAAGCTGGTCTTTGTGTTGGAGAGATGCTGCTTGGTATGCAGGGTTAAGAGTGGGTGTTTTTTGGTGAGGCTTCATGCTCATGACTCAGTGCAGTCTTTCTTGACCCCACTTAAACAGGAGACAATGAGCACACGTGAGCAGGTCGTCCCTCTTTTGAACCTTGGTGCTCGACACTTTCTCCGCTAGTAAGGGAAGATTTTACCATGCTGTTCATTGTCAGGGTACTATTAGAAAGCTTTCTTTGGAACAGCTAAGTTAAATGCGGTTAATACCCTCTAAACCATCAGTTAAAAGAGGTTATAATATTAGTAGATGTAGAATTAATTAATATGAAGATCGACTTTCCTTTCATTCATTGACATTTTGTGCAGCGCTCCTGATCTTTGTCGTTCCTCCAGTTGCACTATATTAACTTTTCCAAATCACAGCTTTTTTGTTTTTATTTTATTTATTTTTAACTCGAGACTGAAATTAGATTTGATTTGGACTTCATTTGAAAGGTTTTCTTACTAACTGAATACAAAATTAACTTAGTAAAGTTGAAAACTGATTTAATTCATCCATATTTTGTATTTTCTGGAAAAATCATTAGAACATTCTGTTTTGTTTTATATATCTAATTGGTACTAGACTGGTGATTTGGTTTTTTACATTCATTTGTCTTACTTGAATCAGACCACTGACTATTGTGGATTTGACTCTGAATAAATCTTCTCTACATGTGAATTTGGTATTTGTGTATCTTAAACATGACTTGGGAAAGAAGCAAAGCTGCTCTGATATGAATTTAAAATGCTGCTGTCCTGGGTACTCAAACTGTGAATGGTCTCAGTGGCTACATTAAGCCTGCAGTTATTACACTTTCAAAAAAGTCAATTTTAATGGCAGCTCCATCCCACTTAACTCCTCACAAATTGGATGTGGTCTTGCATGGCAGTGTTCTTCCAGCAATGGTTGGATTCCTTACAAGCTGCCGAGGTTTGCAGCACGTTAAGGGACATGCCCACAGGAATGCTTCCTTCCAGCAGATTTCATCCTTTGATGATGTGGATGCAATTGGGAGCATTATCTCTTAATCGGGCTCTATTCTGACTTTTCAGCATGTGGGGAATTAGTCTCAGAAAGTATTTAAGTAGGATGGAGCTGTGATACAACTGTGTTAGAAAAGTGTCATGCAATGTCTAATTGCCTGGAAAAAAAAACAGTGAAATATCAAAATGAGTTAATTTAAAAAAACAAGGTAAAACAGAAGCAAGCTGTGTTGAGAAACATGACATGTCTCGCATTTGTATTTTAATTCAGTAGCTCACAGTAAGTGATACCCACACTCTCCTGTTTTCATCGCTTCCATTTCTCGTGTTTTGTTCCTAACTGATCCTTCTAGTTGGTATCATTCATGGGAGGTTGTGTCAGATGAGTGGATAATTAGGACAAACTGTTTCTTAAAATGCAAGATTCATTCATACATAAATGAATAAAAAAATCATAGAAAGCAGGATTTACAAGGTACATTTTAAATTTCTTGAAATCAGAGAGAATCAACAAAAAATGTGCAGAAAACACTAAACTGCACATAATGTAGCTGCAGCCTAGGTTGACTGGTGACTGAATCCTCTGCGCATGAAACAATGTCATAAATTAGAATTTTTACATTGCAGCAACTACCAACATTATGCATAACTTTTCAGTAAGGTTTTATCATTCAGATTTCATAGTTTTCTGCTTTTTAGGTTTCACTTATAAAAATTTCACTGTGGCTCCAGAGGTCTACTTTCTTCTTGATGGAGGCGAAATATGCAAAAAGTGGGGGAAAAAAGGAAAGATGAAGCTTAGGGGGAAGAAATGAAGCCACTATCCTCATGGCAGGGAGATAAAGTAGAAGGGATTATGAGTAGTGTAGTCCATACAAGTTTTAGCCCAGAAGAAAATAGGCATTTTTGTCCTGATGTGGTTGCACACGTTATGTTTGTCTCCATTTTATTGTTTATTTTTTCTAAGGATGAGTGTAGATTTTAACTAGTGAAGTCCATCACCTGCGCCAAAGCTCAAAAGAAGTGAGTAACACTATGAGCCTTTCTCTTATCTGTATTTACCTTTTGTGATAAGTAAGCACTGGTCAAAAATTGCTCGGTGCTGTGTGCCACACTGTCAGCATGTCACAGTGCTGGTTGGGTGCCAAAGATGCCAAAGAGATACAGGCTGCACGACTGGCATTTTGAATCCTCTACTAAATATCCTCTGCTATCAGTGACAGGCATCAACAGGAGAGTGTGCTTTTAATGGCCGTAGACATGTCTCAGAGGAATTGCCAAACAGGTGACACAGGGAGCAGTGCGGGTGGCCTTTGAGCATGCTGTCATGTCATAGTGCTTTCTGTTTGCACAGATTTTCTGAGTGAAGCACAGGGCATTGTGACTACTCCAACACAGAAGATGTGTTAACAGTGTGTAAGCCAGCGGGCACAAAACCTCCATAAATCAAAATGCTCTCACTCTCAACAATGTTGCATTTCTTAACCAAAATGTGCATTTTATATTTTAAAAGTAGTAATAAAAACCTACCTTGCTACATTTTAAATACACGTACAATAGCTTTAAAATATCAATTGTCCCCTAGCTCATGATGTTAGCATATACCAAACAAGAATTTCAGCTCTGAAAGCAGTTTACCCCGTATCCATTTAGTTAATAGATCCATTAAGCAGCATGGCGCGAGTGGAGTGCGGCTGCTGTGTGGAGCGCAGGATGACGTGTTAATTCTCGGTAATTTATTACCCTGGGTGTCGCTGGGCAAGGAGCTCCTGACAGATCCTGTCTCACTGGGGATTGTCCTCCGCCAGGCTTCCACGGGCATCGCCCGCTTAGCAGAGACTCCAGCGTGTGGTGCTCGTATCCGCTGATGCAAGTATGATGTAAAACCCTTAGTGCAGGAAAACAACAGTGAGGATGCACATAGCATGGCATTAAATCAGACTGACTGTCTTTGAAGGTAGGAGGCTAAAAGCACACCTGTGGAGGGGGAGATGGTAATCAAATTTCCCCCCGGTGTTATGGGCACTTGCTGGCTCTCATATGGTTTTTATTTATGGAAGTATCCTTTTCTGTCTAGAGCCGGGCCCTGATTAGATCATGGATGCTGATTGTGGCCTAGAGCTGTGGTGATCAATCCTAATTTACTTGGAGAATTAAATTTATATATAGGAGGATGCTGTGCTCTGCCCTGATAGATGAAAGGGCATTTCCCTCTTATGCATCAACAATCAAGATGACAGAAAAAAACAGATATCTTTGATTTTGTTTTGTTCTGTGCTTTCATCACGTAATATGGGGCTTTCACAGCACAATAAAAGCTGCATTAAATACTGATAGTAGATCAGCCAGAAAAAGAAATTGCAAAGGCGTTTTTGCATGAGAGCTTTTTTTTTTTTTCTCTACGAGCCTCAGCACTGTCTAATGTTCAGCCATTGGGATCAGGGAGTGCAGACCTCTGGTGCCTTAGAGGCAGAGGAAGAGGATTGTGCAGGTCAACACAGTACTGCCAAGCTCCCCGTCAGCCATTTCATGTCATAATCAGTTAGGGGCAAATCAGCATACACCAACTCTCAGTGCCCCAGGAAAATCCTCTCAGGATTCTTGTCTGCACTGTAGCACTGAAAGGATGGCAAAATGAATTTCATTCTTTGTGCTCTACAAAAGGGCTTTTAAAAAAAAATGTGATGTTGTGATGCTCCTTTTTCAGCTCCAGAAAACAAGCAATGTGTGTTTACAGTAGGCCACTGCAGCAGCCACGCCTTCTAGACATAGCATCTTTCAGCCGGTGCTGTCATCCAGTCGATGATGAAGCTACAGAGTGATTAGCCCCACCCAGAGGCTGCTGAGATGGGAGATGTGGGAGGTGTGTGGTTGTCAAAGCGGGGTTTGTGGAGATGACTCAGTTCGGCACTTAAAGTAAGATCATTACCATGCAGGAACCCTCCGTATGGCTTTGCTGTGTGAGCTGATTTTTTTTACTGTTGATATTGAACAGCCGCTCGTTTTATTGTCTCTAACAACACAGTTGTGCTTGCTGCTTGTTGTGCACCAGGCTCTCACGTGGTTCTCATGTTCGTATCTTCTCAAGCCTGCCATGTTAGCTGATTCATTTTCTTCAGCCCAGCTAAGATGTAAATTATTGCTGTTGCGAGGAAACTTAATCAGTCCAGTTTATGTGATTGACTGACAATTTTACTTGACTTGAATACAGTGCTTCTTACTATATGGAAGTTTTCTTTGATTGGTGGGGGATCATTATGTTGTATTCACTTGCTTGTGTACATTTAGTGTATATAAATGTAGTGTAGGCCTGCTGTGTTTCTTGCATCTCTGATCACTTCACACAACAGCCAACCCAACACTGAAACAGGAACTAAATTTAACTGTGAACTCAACAGATAATAAGATACTATACATAGTATGATATTTTTCACAGAAGGGCCAAATGTCTCTGAAAAATCCAGCAAAGATATATAAGGAAAGGAGAGTTCTCCTGAAGTTGAAACTCCTGCCGATGACGGCGCTGATTGGTGATTGGAAGACCTTGCTAAGCCTCTGATTTTTGCAGTGCACTTCATTGCGGTGAACCTACATGAGTTATGTATCATGAAGAAATCTCAGGACCCCCATTGTGAGTGTATTGTAATTGGTATCCAGCAGTATGACAGTACTATTTCACACATCTTTGAGTTCTTCCACTTCGGGCTGCTCCTTAAGAGTGACACAGTGGCTGTTTATTGGCCTTGTCTTCATAACCTGGGACAAAGCAGCGTGGGGGGGTTTCCAATGGGCAGTTTGATGGTGGGATCCATGGAGGTCTGTGACTTTGGTCAAATGTGTTTATTAGCTGATCTTATTACGGACATCTCTAAATACAGCTTTTACTGGAGCTACAATGCCTTAAGGACACATTCGCTTGTGGAGGGATGCCTTTGATAGCGTGCTGCACTGTGAACACTGACTGCAGTCCTACAGAAATGGAAGTGATTTGCATAGTTATCTGCATATTGAGCAGGGACGTGAAATCCAGACACAAGTGGTCACTCGAGACGCATTCGAGACAAATTCTGATGCCATGCGTCAACTGTAATCTGGCTCGACTCAATTGAAACAATGTCTGGATTTACTGAGCTGTATCTGTCTGATTTGGTGAAGCTGTTTCTTTTTTGTCCTCTACATCTTTGCTCTATTTTTCAGATTATTCCACGATTTATTTCGGACTTTCTTTGAACTGATGCGTGTTTACTAAATGTTAGGTAAATTGTTAAATAAATTATTACAGAATCACGGACACTTACATCACTTTGGTACACGATGAAACATAATTTATGCACCATATTTAAATGCTGTAACCTGCAGGATCATTTGTGGCATTAAGGTGATAACAGCAACGACTCATTTTGTAAATGTTTGATTTTCCAAGAAACTGCACACATTTAATTTTACTATTTGAATACAATGTCTGTACCATGGAAGTTTTTTATTTTGTACTTGTACTTATCAGTCTTTTAAATTATCTTGGCAGCCAACTGTCAGCGTTTAATGGAAAAGTAATAAACCGCAAGGGGGAAAAAACAATAAACATTAGCTTTGACCTCATTCTGGATCTCCTGTTAAGAGGCAATATCAATTGCATGAATACTTGTGAGGCCAATGCAAAACAGGTCTGTACAGTACAACCAGTTATTTTATAATGAGAACAAGGCAAGCGACATGTCATAAAGCTACGGCTATATTAAGCACTAGAAAGGTAAAAGATTTTATTTGAGTTGCTAAGCCAAATGGAAGTGGCAATATCACAATAAAACACAATGTGCATAAAAATCTAGGAATCACAGTTAACATGAAGCTTTGTTGGAGCTGTGCAAAATTATTATTAAAATGTAAGCTACAGTACGATATCTGAAAATGAAGACGTAAAGCACAAGCCACACAGGTTGTAGGTCACTAGTTTGCCAGCAAATCCGTTTCTAGAAATAAGAGAGAAATGTTACCTGTAATTGCTACTTGTGTGTAGAGTGTGAAACCACAGGTACACAAATCAGGTGTGTCTACAGAAGCGCATTAATAATTATTTAACCAGTGACAAATCTGAATAGTTCTCAAGTTGAGTTCCTGATGTGATCAACAATATAACTGCGAATTTGTTCAGATTGATGTCTCTCAGGAAAATACTATTATTACTACTGATTAATTGTCTGCTAAAATTTCTTCAGAAGGCTAAATTCTACATTTAGAAATTTAATCAGCTGTTCAAAACCACCGTTGCTAAATAGTAGAGGACCTCCAGTAACCAGTAGCTGCCAGACTGAATGTCTCGTGAATGATCTGTTGCATGTGTTGCTGTTAGTTATGCTAACTGATCGTGGAGCAGACGTCAACATGAAGCATGTGAAAGAGTGTGAAACAATCTACGTGCTGTTATGACACTGTCTTATAATTATGTTGGCCTTTTCCTACCCCCGCCACCCCAAATGTCGGTTGGTTATAGAACCAAAACCAACTTTTTACACTCAACTTTAGCAGCAACTAGCAACACAGATTTATTTTTATCTGCTAAGACTCTGAGATATGTGTGATTTCTGCCTCCACCCCAAATACACTGGCAGTAAATGGACTTTTGTTTGTTGACCTTTCTGTTTGATGGATCACCAGTTTTCAAAGCAACCATACCTTAGATAGAAAGTAGTTCCAATGAAAACTGTTGACGGCAAGGTCTGTCAGTTATTCAGATTAATGGGGAGTGCTGCTTCTGGAAAGATGATGCTTTTAATTTTTTTTTTTTCATTAAAATTTTCAATGCTGTGAGCACCAGAAATTAAATTCCATCCACCTCCATGGTATTAGCAGTAGTGGCTATAATCTCAGAAGCAAATATCTCAAAACCTGGCAGATGAAATGGACATGCAGTGATAAAGTGTTATTGTTCAAAGCATTGTCTTTTTGCAGCATTTCAGTCCCACAGACCTTCCTCAGGCTGCAGCAGCAAAATTCGTTCAGTAGCAAGTTTACAGTAAGTTGATTATTGCTTAGCTTGTATTAGGTTTAGTTTCGCTGCAGGCCATATTATAAATCAAACTCAGGTCCAGCCTTTGCAGAGTAATGAGCTTTAATCGAAGACTAATGAGAGACGGGTCACCACCAGGGTGACCTCTGCACTCACCAGCCATGCTTGGGAACAGAAGCACTTCAGCCCAGTGGAGAGGTCCTCTTTTAAACCTGCATGAATTTCACAAGTATTTATTGTCTCAGTAGTTTCTCAGGGCTATTGTGAACCATATGAGTCCAGATTACTTACTTACTTACTGCAGTGGCAAGCCAGCAAAACACACATATGCAGTGTGTTGTGGTTTAGCAGCAATATTGATAAATGAATAAGTGGACGTTTCAGCCTTACATAGCACTGCTAACATTTTGCTGTAGTTGGCCAAGGTTAGGGATGTACATCAATGCACAAAGTGAATAAATAGACTGCTTCTTCCTGTTATTTACCACGCTGGGTTAAAGGCATTATTCCATTGCCTGCACCCTCTGTCAGGAGTAAACCTTGAATTGCTTAGAGTGATTAGTAGCAGGGAGCGTGCTGCAGCAGCGGTCCCAGGCTACTTTTGTTTATGTTAAGGCTTTTACGCATTCTGTTTTATTCGCTGGCGGGGCTCGCTTTTGATCCCCCACCACCTTGCCCCCTCCCCTCCCATCCCCATCCTGCATTAGCACTACAGAATTCAGATCTGTTTGGCAAGCCATTCAGCCCTCATCTCATCTACCCAAGTCTTTTTCCTCCATTGAAAACACACCTTTCTGTTGACCGAGGAGGCTTTTCAATAGAGCCCAGGCATGTGAAAGATTTCCAGAATAGAAGTAAGTGGTGCCTGTATGGAGCTTTGCTTGCTCTCAATGGACCTTGTAGACAATGTTCTTGATATCTGCCCAAATTTCCTCTCTGTTGCGCTACAGGCTGCTTTTGTGTATGTTTGTCTGCAGTGTTGAAGGCTAACTTTCACTAATCCTTTGACTACGTGACAAGGTTAGATTAAAAAAACAAAACAGAAATAAACCAACCAATATATTTTAAAAAAACTCATGTGTACAATAATTGGTAGAAAAACACACAGAAAATATAAATTGTGATTTTGGTTGGATTCTTAGAGGGTGTTGATGTCCACACCTTAATGATATAGTATTAGTTTGGTCTCCCTAAACTGAATAGTTATAAATATTTAGCTCATGCACAATGTATCAGCATTTGTCTAAAAATGTCATCACTAATCAGTATCACATTATGTCTCAGTCTTAGTGGTAGTAATTAGTAATAATAGTAAGTAATTAAGTGATTTCACAGACAAGTAATCTGTAATCATTTTATACTCCAAGGGATTTGCCAAACATGGTGAATGTGTGTTACATTGTCTGCTTTGTGTGTTGCGTAAGAATGTTACCGGTTAGTCTTGGAATCTGCATGGAAAATCTATGGCATGTAAAGAGCAGCAAGCGGTTAATTATCATGGAAAACGGGGTTGTGTGCACAGTGAAGACTAGATTCATGTGTAGCAACACTGAATAGCAATTCTCAGCACACTACTAATTGTTTGATGGATAGTACAGAGCTATTTGCATTTATATTGTCCCCCAAATACCTCCCACGTATTTGGATCCCATATTTAACTAACTGCTGACACTGGAGCAATGGCCACAATGATCTGCTCCTCAAAAAGTGTTTTCACGCAGCAGGTGGTTTGTTTTATGGGTCAGTTTGACAGATTTCGTTAGAGGCTACCTTCACATTGAGGAAGCCGAAGCTGAAGCTACAAAGTTTGCTGCATACTAGAATTTTTACAGCTTTTCTTACAGTTTTTTCTTTAGAGTGACTTGGTTTTGGGGGAAGTTCTGAGTATCCAGAATTAATTGAACACAATCAGAAAAATACTCAACATCATCCCCAGTTTTGGGAGAGGTTATGCATGGATGGACTCAAAGTGCACAACGTTTTTTACAGCAAGTATGAATAATAGGACTCAGAACTCTATTTTCTTTCATTGTAAGTTGAATTACTTTGGGTTTGGGACTGTTGGATAAAACGAACATGCTACAAACTAGATTTTGAATTTCACTTCTGTAAATACTTTGAATGCATGTTAAAGAGCTGTGCTACTGCTGAACTGGGGGTATCTAAAGATCTATAGTGACAAATAGGGAATAATTGTCTGAGTTGAAAGTGCCAGAACCCTTGAACAGATGGACATAACTGGCCAGCCTGTGGTTGATTTTTTTTGATCCAAATGGTACTTAAGTGTGTTTGTTTGTGGTTGATGGCTGTGATGGTTACTTTCCCTCTGACAGTGGCACCACTTAAAGTTTTTCACTGCAGCTCGTATATTAAAATGGCTTTAATCTTTGGTCAGAAGTGATTAAATCATACACACTGCATGAGAAATCAGCTGTCAATACTGGACAGACACTATGGTATGATGATAACTTTTCTCAGGTGACAGTTTACATTGTCACACATAGGCTGTGTTCCTAAGGTTGTTAAGCTCTTCAGGGAAATATATTTTGTTAATTGATCTCATTGATGGAAATGTTTGAGTCTGCCGTCACTCCCTCCATATACACATTTCAACTCACAACAAGGATCATGTGCCACATCACTGAATGTGATGACTTCAGTCGACGTCTGTTCATTGCTCCCTGCAGCACGTCTCCACAGAACCACATTATCACCCTGCTTACAGCTGCTATACATCTGCTTTACACCCAGAGACAAACCTGACTCTCCCCTGGTCTATTGCAGACAATGAAAAATGTAGAGTGTGCAATTGTTTTAAAGGGGAAAACAGACCATCCATCATTTCTTTTGTCTATCCAGAGAGACCTCAATTGATTTTGGATCATTGCATAGATATGCAGTTAGCTTCTTTTTGGCACTGCTCAAGCTCTGCAACTCAGGCTTTAGAGGAACATTGTCTTTGAAATAAAAGCATGTGATTGTTATCTTCATTTCAGAGGTTTCAGTCCATGGCAGTCATTTTCTCTGGTCTTTGTAAATAACTTTTCTGAGTCTTTGTGAATGTACCCTCATTAACCTTCTCCTTCAGTGTTTCAAGCTACTTCCTTCAGTCGCTCGCGTCGTATGAGATGATAATACTTTAAAAATAGTCTTCTTATCTCTTCTTACTTCTGTTTCTTATTAAGTGTTGAGACATTTGGTTAAATAAAACCTTCTGTTTATTATCTTCACGTACCAGTACGCTAAAATAATACCACAGTGGCATTTTCTTTGTTTTGGCTTCTTCTCCCAGGATTTAGACCTAGACAGATGAACAAGTACAACAGCTTTGCTCTCTGGCGCTGAAGCACAATGATAATGCCAGATGTAGCCTATTTATGAAGAACAGCACTGTTTAGTTTTACAGTATGCTTTGTGTGAAAACTCTGACAGCTGCACTCAAGGTGGATATATTTCCAGAACCAACATTTGCATCCCATATCATCTGTCATTGAGTATGGCCTGTTGCTTCTTTGAAAAATCCTCTGTTTCCCATGGCCTCAAAGGTACATCTCATTGCATACCAGCCGATTAATAATGAGGAGGAAGGGCTGTACAGAAGAGAGATGGACAAAGCACTGAGTCCAGCTCTTTGGAAACAAAAACAATGCACTTTACAGGACATTCTTGAAACTTTCGAAAGCTGCTTGTTCTCCGCTCTCTCACATTTGCATAGCATCAAGGATCTTGAGCAAAAAGGTAAAAATTAGCAACCCACACAAGCTGCATCTGAAATCTTGGGAGCAGCTGAAGTGCTCTCTGCGGCTGCAGAGTGGGGGCATTTTCTTCCCCCCATGTGGCGGAGGTCCTGGTATTGAGGCCCCAAGTCATTAATCACCAGGATCTTTTCAGCTGTCAATACATACAAAAAGAAACCCCCAAGCCCAAGAATGGTGTCTTCAATAAAGCGTTTTTCTTTTTCAAGCAGGGGCAAATATAGTTCACTAGGGATTATTGTTTACTGTTCTGTCCGGCACAAATCTCATACAGTATTCATAAAGAGCTTATCTTGTGGAAAAATCCTTGTCTGAACAACAGAGGCATATTGTCAGTAAAAACTCCCAGATTTGCCAAGAGTAGTTTTTATCTCTTTTACAAAGAGCTGTGTTCTTTTATTCAGTGACTTGCATCCCATTTGCCAATAGTAAAATACTTTTTAAAGTGTGGGGGCAAGTAATATAGGAGTAGAGTCCTGCAGCTTGAATGATAAGGTTTTTTGAGCTCATGATATATAATTATGGATAAATCATCATCACAGTGCATTTGCAAGAAGCAGGAAAATATATTATGTGGCTGCAATATCTGGCTCGCTGATTCCCTTGAAATTATCGGTAATTGAGCTTCAAAGTAAATAGTGACCAAGCCTTTAATCGAGTTTATATCCACATTGACATTTGTTAATCCAACTCAATATCTTTAAACTATGTGGCTGCTTAGAATGAGCTGTTGGAAAAGCATTATCAGGTAACTGCTGTAATATTACATATTAATTTAGATCATGTTGCACTAAAACAGCAAAGTCTTATTGATTTTTTTTCTTTCTCTCTTTTTTATTGTCTGTTTTTACCTTTTTAACCATTTACCGTTTCATGAGAAAATAAGTAAAGAGCAGTCATGTTTGAATGTAGTTACTTTAAAGCATGCCTTTTGATTTTACTTCTATATTTTGTCCTTCAAGGCAAGAATATAAAATTCGGCACATGGCTGAATGCTAAGATCTCCCTCTCTCTATTGATCTTACACTCTGTGTGCTATTTGACAGTTGGGGTTTTATGTTTCAGATTTTAATCATCTCTGCTCGTTCAGCGTAGTCCTAGATTTGTTTGGCTCCTCAGTTTTCAACTGGTGATGATTTGTTACTTATAAACAACACAATTCATGGAAGGACACCTGCCATTTTTGCAGATGCTGGAGGCCCAGCATTTCTATATAGCACATAAAATAGAATATTTGTGGGAGACTTGCACTGTAAACTTTATAGGTGCAAGATTTGTTGTGCCATATTTTATTAAATCTAATCCTGGTGGCTCTTCATGCTCTCCCTGTGTGTGCTGAGCCATGCATACACTGCTGTTTCGAAATGTGCATTTGCATTTTATTTATTTCCACACTTGCTTGGTTAAGTTTGTGTGTGCGTGTGTGTGGTTTGATAGTAGATAGTAGATCAACTGTGCTTATGTTGTTTATATAAGCATATATAAGATGATACTTCTTAATCATGTTGCAAGTAATTATATGCTTGATGATGCATCATGAACATATTCCATTTAATAATCAATACTGCTGTCCAAGGCATCTATTCATACCTAAAACATCTGTTATTTTCTTTATTTTTCTCCACAGAATCACTCAAACTAAACCGGCATTGGAACCCACATTTGATGTTGAAAATAGAGTGGAGGCAGCCATGGAAGTGAAGGAACGTAGACCCTACCGCTCACTCACTGCCCGGCAGGACACAGAGCGCCGCTACACCAGCTCCTCAGCAGACAGCGAGGATGGCAAACCCAACCCCAAATCCTATAGCTCCAGCGAAACACTCAAGGCCTTCGACCATGACTCAAGGATGGCCTACGGGAGCCGTGTCAAGGAAATGGTCCATCACGAAGTGGATGAGTTCAGCCGGCAAGGTTAGCCTTAGCTGTGCCAATATAAGAAATACAGTCTTATTATGTCAATAGAAGTGATTGTCATTGATATCACTATAGTTAATCTATTAGTTTATCAGCAGTGCATAATACCATGAAAATGCCTGTCATTAGGTTAAGGACACGTTACTGCTGTACTCAATAAATGCATCATTGCTTTTTAATGAGGAGTCTCTTGGTAATTCACATCCAGTCACCGTAGAGGTCACTCCACATTGTTTGACTATCAACAGAGGTGGCCAGGGATTGAACTTACCATGCCAGTGTTAAAAACTGCATGAAAGCATAAGTTTGCCCGCTCATTCACATGTATTATTGATCATCGAAGTTCAAGTCAGATGTGATGTCGCTGTTGACGTTGCCTTAAATCCAACCGAAGCATTGGTCTGCAACTTTCCTCCAAAATGTTAATTTTTAATCATAATGATACAATGAAACAACAATTTTCAGCAGTCAAAGTGTCCAGTGAGATTCTCCTGACTGATTACGTCGGTAGAGAACATAGGAGAGAGAAAACTGAAACTAAAAGCTGTGAATTTGGCATTTGTAAACTAATGCAAAATATCAGTTGCGTTTACTTTAAAAGCTCAGTGCGCAGGGTTTGAAGACTTCCAATTTTGCCAAGTAGGTTTTGGTAGGAACAGGACACAGATCTGACATCAGAGTGCGGTGAAAGCAACACAATAAAGGATTTTATACTTACTTTAAATACAAAATCTACCTGCGCCATCATCTATCTCCAAAAGTATTTCTTGTGAAACTTTTACTTTTTAATGCACCTCTCAAGGCCAGGGTATTGCTGTCATCTTTTTCTGCAATGAATACAGTTCATTATGTTAAGTGATGCAGGTAGTGGCTGATTTAACCAGTGCTTTGTATTTATTGTCTTACTGAAGGAGCAGACTTTTCCCTTCGAAACCTTGGCTTTGGAGAGGCGCTCCCATCCCACGTAGCCACATACAGGACTGACATGGGGATGCCGCACCGCGAGTACTCGGTCAGTGTGGGCTCGGATGCAGACACAGAGACAGACGGCATCATGTCGCCGGAGCACGCGGTCAGACTATGGGGCCGCAGCAACACCAAGTCAGGCCGCAGCTCGTGCCTCTCCAGCAGAGCAAACTCCAATCTAACGCTCACTGACACTGAACACGAGAACACAGAAAACGGTAGGGCACTTTTCTCTTTTACTTGTCTTTGCATGCCCTTATCAGGCAAGCTGATTTTTATTCTGTGTGTTTTTCCATGTGGATTTGATTTTGATGTGGCAATAGAGTAGAATTGTGTTTATTTTTTTTTAAGCGAGCTCCTGTACACTGATGCAGGATGACATGCTATGTCTCTGAGACAACAAAAACACAAGCTTGAGTGCTCTGCATGGTGATTTTGTTGGTTTGGAATTGTTTAGTTTTTGACAACGCTCAGCTGCAATCCATACAGCCACAAGATGAGCTGCATCTTTTCTGTCTTTGTAAATGTCTTGGTACATTTTGACACTCTGGAGCTTTTTCAGTCTGTCCAACTTGAAGTTGTCATTTTTATTAAGCTTTTTAAATCTCGATTTGCATTTTTTTTTTCGGAATTTGGATGAAGACCAGCACTTTTAGGATTTGTCCTCTTGAAGAAAAGATAATTAACAGCGTTCCAGTGCAGCCAGAACTTTGGCATGCCATTACCTCTGCTGCTCATCAACCCCATATTATTTAATTGTCGCTTTTTTCTTTTTTGTTGCATTGTGTGAATCACTGTTTATGTGTAGGCTTGTGATAGGAAATGGTCTGGCAGGTTTCTTGGTGAAATTAGTGCCAGGAAGTGGGAAGGAATATGTATTGAATTCATTTTTCTGTGACTTGGCGTTTCCCCCAAGGGCCAGGTGAGCCTGTGTGCTTGTTCAGAAGGTCACTTGAGCTGAGGGAATATGTAACAATGAACCATGTCAAGTGCCGGAAAATGTCAGAAGATGATAGCAGCCTGCTGAAGATACTCTTATATGAATTGTACATTAGTGTGTTATAAAGTCACAAGGTCACATAATTCTGTTTGGAAGTAGCAACACCATTTTGATACTCACCTTAGCCTCCTAGTGCATGTATGTCAGTAAACTTACTTACAACTCTGCAATTGCTTGGATAGTGTTTACCATTAAAGAAAGGCTCTTGGAGTAAATTCAGTGCAGCGTGGAGGCAGCACCTAACAGACAGATTTCCTTTACCCATGTAGCCCTCTTGTGTCTAGTATGCCTCCTCCTTCCTGAATATGTTTACCTGAATTTCTGCCAAAATAGATTAATTTCCACTTTTTTTGGACACAGAGGTGCTATGTGGTAAAAACCTAAGTTCTGTTTCACATTATGCAAAGTTAAACACAAACCTAAATCATGCATATTAACTGGCAGATTTATGATACTGTTCCCAAGATACTTCAGAGATAGAGGAACTCATCAAGGGCCTAGCGGCAAAATTCTAATTGCCCCTGCACAGCCTTGCAGAGAACCTTGTGAATAGTTTTGCATTTCAGAGTGTGTCACATTATGTATTAGCTCCTTATTATAACTGACAGAAATGACTCTTGGAAGTGGAATCCATTTGCCCGAATGACTCAGGGATAGAACGTGGCATCCCTCTGCTTGATCATGTGAGATGCCAGGGGACTTGGATTTGGCTGTATTGTACATAATTAAAGAGAATCTCCTTGGATGGCAGTTTAGGGGTTGGTATGCTGGAATGTATTCAGAGCATCCGTAGCTGCAGCATCATGCTGCATCTGTGAGGCCCAATTGAGAATCTAAGTAGCTTTTTATTCAACTCAGCCAACCAGAAAGAGCACTTGTATTCAGCATTTAATTCAGTAATGCCTGATAACATACAATTTATATATGGCAAGTTAATTAAAATCCATCGAGCAGGCCTGCTTGTGTGTGCTTTAATCTCTTTAAATCAACAAACCATTTACTCTGCTTTAATGTATTCAAGCTGCTGGGCAGTTCTCCCCCTCTTCACATGTGACTTACTTGACCCTGGTTTTAATGCATGCAAATAAGCGATAGGCTTAGCGATTTTGGAACAATTTCCTTGATGCTCAAGTGATTCTGAGGCATCCCGTATACTGTGAATAAAAAAGCCTTGCGAATAATGATGTGTTATACGTCATTGCAGTTGTAATGTGGTGGTAAAATGAGTTGCTATTCTTAAAGCAGCAGTTGCCCTAAACTACTACATGATGGGTAGACAAAGAAGTGTATCAGTGTAGACTGCTAGAGTATGTAGTTGGTCACTAGCATTTTGTACTTGAGTATCAGATAAGTAAATACGTCCAGCACCATCTGTTGATGCGTGTGTGTGTGTCAACATGTATAGATGGCTGGCTACATGCGTGCTCTGTGCATGTGCCCTGATTGGTTAGCGTTAAATGTGCATTCATGCAGTGTTTACAGGTATGTGTGTGTCTCCTACCCAGCATGCCTCTTGTCCCTAGGGAGCCCCTTGAGGACACCTCCAGCAGCCAGAGACTGCTGAGTCATTGCACATCCTACAGAGGCTGAACAGCAAGGAGGCCAGCCTAACCTGCTGGCTTTGGGAGAGGGATGCTGTTCTTGGGTTTTAGCCCATTACAGCTTATCCAGATGTGTGCTCTAATCCCAACTTTCCCCCACTGTCATGGCTAGACTAATACGTTTCTGTAACCATGAGAACCAGTAGTGGATATAGCCACAAAAGCCTGCTGAGGGACTGTTTCATGTGTTCCATTGCCTGCAGAGAAAAGTAATTCAACTAAGGACTGTACAGTTCCTATTGACAGAAAAATGTTTGTGTGACTGACACGGGTATTTTTGTATGGAAAAAATGTAATCAGATGTGTCCTGATTTGGCTTTCCCTTAGTCAGTCCTCCAGGGAGATCAGTTCTTTATTGATCAGGGAGAATATCAGAACAAGCTTTGATCTTGATCTTACTCGATGCAGTTTGTCTATCTAGATTGTAGTATTTTCAGAGCAGAACTATTTAAATATAGTTTTTTAAGCATGGAATTTTGATACCAATGAATGGTAGAAAATCATACACTCTTGGTTTCATCTGTTTGATATTTAGTTTTTGGAGTTAGATTATTTTTCATTATTGCTCAGTACTCAAATTCAGGTACCTGTAGGCACTGCTTCAGGGCAAAGCCTCTAGGAACTCCAGTGAAATCTTCTTGTGAAAGTCCCCCTGCAAACCTCTCTGCTGCATTTTGAATTTCTGCAGCACACAAGCGACTAGTGGAGGTTTCAGTTGAGATTTCTACGCTTCTGAAAGATTTTTGTTGAGTTCATTTTTTGTTTGGTTAGCACACAGCCTTCAGTGATGGCTGTGTTTTAGCATCAACAAAATCATTATACAGTATTTTTGGTAGAGATATTACTACTATTGCCAATACTACTATTACCACCATCACTACTGCTACTCCCTCTACTACTACAACTACTAATTATATATATATATTGTTATTATTATTATTATTATTATTATTAGACTTTACCTTTGGAACAATCACAACAGTTATGTGTACACAGAAAGCAGGGTGGCAACTTGACAAGTATTGAGCCATGATCTATCTGTGCTTTAAGAGTGTCCAATAGAATCTTGAGCCTGATTCAGAAATTCCTGCAGGCAGGGCTGTGACGGTATGGATTTTTTTCTTACTGTTGTGAAAAAGCAAGGTATCCCTGCGGTTCATAACAAAAAACAAGTATTTTTAAAAACATCATAGGATGAACTGTTACAATGCTGTTAATAATTGGACTCACTAAAGAAATGTTTAGTGGACTTCTCCCAAGTTGGAGAAGCTGGTTGGAGTATGGGCACAGAAGCTAAGCAACATACTGCTGTGGACTAGGGCAGCAGCAAAACATATTTAAGCAACCTAACAAAGGCCCATCTAAAATAAGCAGAATCAGTTTGAGTGTATGCTATATTTAGTATATTAACACTGCTTTACCTTGCAGACACCCCTTTCCTTTGGCACTACATTTTCTCAAAAGCAGAACTTCCATATTCCTACGCATGCTGCGAACTGTGGATCAGATGTTTAGGTTTGGTGATGCATAGGAATCACCAATAATTAATTTGATCTTGGAAATGTCTTATGTCACACCAAGTAAGTTTGGAACCTGCCTCTGCTTTTGAGGCTCCTCCACTCTATAATGATTTAAAGTTGGACTTGAAGATGAATGATGGTCGGGTCTCTTAATTCAATTCTGTTTTTTGTTCTGCATGATTAAATATAACACATCAATCAGCATTTTTACCTTTAAAGCACATAGTGGCTAATGTGCTGATGTAACAGCACTTTTAGCTGGGATAGGAGCAATATTTATTGATGTTGAATTGTCAGATGAAAAGCCAGTCTTTTCATGTAGATTTACCATGTACGCTCTATTTTCTGCACTCTCATAATGATTTTGTTTACAGCTTTTGACATTAGGTTTTTTCAGCCTCTGTTGCTGCTCACACCCTTAAATGTTCATATCGAGATGTGCCTTACTTTTATTCAGGTTCTAATATGTAAATGGAGCTGGTCTGTGTAGCACGTAGTTACAGAAATGACCAATTTACTAATAATAGCTATGAATAGCAATATTCTGCAAAAACTTCTTTATCTTCTTGTTCTTCTTCCAATAGTTATAACTTCTACTGCTAATCCCAGTAGAACTAAATGAAATGAATAGTAAAAGAATGTAATATAGTAATAATGATTAGTATTGTTTTTCTTGACTATAAAACTGTTGTGATAATGCAGACCATGAAACGAGAAATTTCATAGTATGTGCAGCCTACATAGTGACAATGATTTATCCCCTTGCTGCCTGGATCACATACTTTTTGGAGGGTTCAAAACTCAGAGGAAACTTTGAACTGTTGAAAGATTGAGGTTAAGAGCTGCAGGGTGGCGCTCAGTTACGGAGTCTCTGAACATAGCATGACTGTCTATGAGGGACAGGTGTTCCTCATAGAAACATGTCACAGCCACAAAAGGCTGAGGGGCGCTGAGAAGGAAATCTCTCATAGATTTGAGCTTGAGCACGGAGTGCATCAGCCTGTCCCCTCAACATGTTGATAGTGATTGAAATAATGTTTAGTTCTATTCACGCCTGTTATTCTGGGCCCAAGTCATGTTTTCCCTGCATGGAAAAGCACCCACTGAGCTGGAGGGTGATTGTTCCAAGTATTTATTGTAAGGGATTGAATTCTATTAAGGGTCCATTTTCTTCTGTCAAATGCAATGTTGTGACACAAGCGACGCAAAAACACACTGTGCAAAAGTCATAGCAACATTAGTGGTGAAATGTCAACATGAACATAGTTTTTTTTTTTTATCACCGCTGCGACAGTCCAGTATGGCTAACACAGTTTAATTCTGCTTTCTAGCTGGAATTTCTTTGATCATTATTCACTTGACTACTTGATTTCGTTAGAAATGAAGCCTCTGCTTAATGATTTTTTAAAATCTTGTACTCTCATAGACTGTCCATACAGAATACAAGTGCTGATGGCCACGCCCTCCTGAGGTGACTAAGCACATTTCTTTGATGCGCGCTCCATATTTGAGATGTGTTTTATCTTTGAACTGATTCTCCGGAGCGTCGCCACCATATTAGGAGCCTGTGGCGTGAATGAAATCAGACTTCCAATTAGACAAGACGTTTCCTGTATTACAGGCCTGGATTCATTAGGGCATGTTTTACAGCAGTGTGGCAGGACCACAGAGATGGGGTTTCTTATTGTGACCTTGGAGTAGCAGTAGCATATCTGTGCGTACAAGCACACACACTCACACACAACACACACACACACACACATACACGCACACACACACACACACACACACACACACACACACACAACACACACATGCACACATACAAACACACACAACACACACGCACACACACTTGGACAGGAAAATCAGTTATCATATGCGAGGGCAATATTGTTCTGGAGTTTTTTTCTGGATTTTGTTTGAAATAAAAATGACAAAATTCCAAATCTATGCATTAAAACAAGCATGTTATTGCTCTTTTTATTTTAATGATGTATTTAATATGGTCAGTAAAGCCTCTCTTGTTTTAATCTTTATCGTTTCTATACAGTGGCATTTAATGGTTAACATAAAACTGTTTTATGTTAAGCTCTTATTTAGTCAATTAATTAATCATGCATTCATGGTAGTATGGCATGGAAATTACTATGCATCTCAGTGGACTGCAAATATGTGCAAACAATTAATAATTATGAAATTAAATGACATATTTTGAGTGCAACAGCTTACCTTGATTTGTTTTAACAGACTCTGTGGAGTCTTTACCTTGTATCACTGCCCTGCAGGGTTTCACTATTGATCTCTTGGCTTGTAATTCTCTGTGGATTACATAATATTCTGTAAAATCAGTCGTATTTAATGCCAGTACTTATAGTAACATAAACATTAATCCACTATCTGTATTACTGTGCATGTTGTATGTAGCAATGCTGAAAAGAAACATGAAAGGCTCAAATTTAGAAATGAATACAAAATACTCACATCTTTATATAACAGCAGAAATAATATAGGAATGAATATCCTTTATGTACGTATTGATTGTAAAAGAGGCTTTTAAATAGATTAAATTCACTTTTAAATTGTTATAGCCAATTTTATTCAATATACAGTCTTGCTTTCCTTTAGAAATAACACCCATATCCAGCGAATATGAAGGTGCTGGTTCAAAGAAGTCGCAAGCTTGTTCAAAGAATCAAGATCAGAGACTCAGAGACAGTAAGAGTTATTTATACAGACAATAATTGCTTCTCTTTGACAGATATTTTTGTGCCTGTTAAGTTATAAACCAAGTGACAAACATGCACAGAACATTTTTAAAGAACTATAGAAACAATAACAGCAGTTAGGATTGGTAATCATATCAGATTTCCTGTAGAGAAAAAATACAATCAGTTTCTTAAAGCAGATGTATCATTGCCTTTCGGCATCTGTTGATAGAGACACAGAGACTGTGATCGTCTGATGTAGGGGACAGTGTTTTCTGTAATATTGCGATCTGTAATTTCACTGCATCCACATCGAGCACAACTTGGAAGATTGTTCTGAAACAGCCAAAGACATCGTGGCAGCAGAATATCAGGCGAAATGATGCTTCAAAGAAATCACTAGAGGTTTCCCAGCTCTTAGCCGTGGTTATTTCCAACCCAAGTATTTCTTGTGAAGTTATTTATTTGTTTACTTTTTTGGCAGAGTCTTTGCTCAGATCATGGATTAGTAGAGATATTCTCTGGCTCATTTGCAGGCTAATTTGCTGGGTTTTAGAAGCCCTCGTGGACAGTTTTGGTCTGTTATCTGTGGAGTTGCATGCCCGCTCCCTGCCAGTGCCTCTGACAGTCTAAACCAACAGCACATCAGGGCCCATCTTACCACCAAGGCTCAGGGGCCTCAGTACAGCTCAAAGCACGACATGGAGCAGGATGAGCCGTCCTCCATGGAGGATCATCCTAACCCAGTCTCACATCTTCCATCCCTCTCTTAGCAATATCCATTTTACATACAGTCAATTATGTATGCTCATGTTATATTTAGGTACGTTTCAGGAAATATTCTCCCTGTTTAAAATGGGATACAAATACCAAAGCATTGATTTAATAATCTGTATCTGTATTGACGCATATACTGACCCTATTAAATGGATCAGGTAGCAGCCAGATTCAACCAACTCACAAAAGTTGTTTTTGTTATATAATTGGAAAATAAAATGCAATGTAATATAATCAAACCTTTCACAAAACTGACAAAAACAAAAACTGTTGGTGTAGGAATATGTCACCATTTATATTTATGAAGTTGTTGTGTAGAGTCCAATCAATTCCACCCAGTGAGGTCAACATTTTTTTAATTTACAAGGAAGAGATAGAACTGGTGCCAGATCAGCCTGCACCCCGGCCACCAGTAGTGTGATTGGCTCCCAGATGCAAGTTATTTGAATTTCTGTTCTTGAACATTTTGTTGTGTTCCTTTCCTCTCACCCACGTAGCATACTTTACAAAAAAAATAGTATATTATCCCTCCTTCTCTTATCCTAATTATTATCTTATGTAACGCTATTTTCTGAGTGTTGTTTAAGATTGTATGTACCATTTTCTTGCAATACAAGTCCAGATGGATCTGAACGACCAGTTATCTCTAGTGAAAGCAATTAGCAGTTGTTATTGAGGCTGAGGAAGCAGAGATCATAACGTGCTGCTGCCCTAGTATGAGACAGAAATAATTAAACTTCCATGCTGAGATTTCTCTCATTAGTGGTCACCTCTGATATTTATTCGTCTCTGCTACAAATCCAGGTACAGAACTTTCAATGTTGCTTGATTTCCGAAAGATTCATCAATAAGCACCAGCCCTTTTAGTGTGTGTGTTTAAGCTTTTTTCTGTCACCTCAACATCCTAAACTAGATCATATTTGTTACATTGTTAAAACATACTCAAATGCATGTAAAATACAAAATCAAAATCAAATATTTTGTGTCGTGCTTGTACATTATCTTCATATGTATTATATACATGAGCAGAACAGTTAACACTGAAAAACTACACACAATTAACTAACATCAAAGCACCTTTGAGTGTGAAAACACAGCACAATAAAATAATGAATTTTCAGAAGACGCAAACGACAAGCATCTATGACAGCACTGCAGAACATTTGTGCTTCTTTTTTACATGAAAGCAGTAGCTTTGACCCACACTGAATACAAGCTCATCTGTGTGATGTCTCAGCTGTTTGTACATGTGTAACATGCTATGTAATATTCATGCTTTTGTTCTTAGGGTTTGTCAGAACTGCATGATTCAAAGTAAGATTTGCATGCTCAAATATAGGGGTAGTGCACACATAAGATCTTTCATCCACATAAAGATCCTGCAACTCCAAAATCTTGTTGTGCTGGACAGTTCAGGTTCTTCGTAGATTATTTCTCTCCCAGTGAAAGTAGCTCGGCACAGTGAAATTTCACAGCCTGTGCATGTTGAAGAAAATAGCTCAGGATATAAGCTTTAGAAATTGTTCCCTCTTCCTTCAGTGGTTCCTCTAAAGTATTGCTGTCACACTGGAAACACTAGTCTTATCTCAGCGGTATGAATTGCCAGCTTCTGCAGCAGGTCACACCGCAGCTGCATTCTCTCTGTCTTCAAACCTCAACGCCTGCACTGTGTGTATGACCAGATTTTGGCATAGACACACTTTGAGCTATGCAGATGACTTAAATTGACTTATTACTAGCTGTGCATTAGTAGCTGTTTACAGTTCATTTGATGTGTAACACTTCAAGCATTTCATTTATTACTAAAGGGAAATGTAGTCATAGCCAGAAACATCTCCACACTGAGCTTAGGACCCGAGGCCTTAAAATATCAAGCTGGACAACTTTTAAAAAAAAATAGATTGACTTTAAAAATATATCAAATAAAATGTATAAAACTGATTGACCTCTGTCAGTCAGCTGCCATATAAACAGTGCATGGCTTTTTTTTAACCTTGTTTATATAGTTAAATCGCATTAAAACAATGTGTTTTCAAGTAAGAGATCCCTGAAGTCTATAAGTAGGCCTGACTTTTAAAGTTTTAAAGAATGATCTCTGCATATTTCACCTAGCAAGAGGCCGCAGGTTGCAGCTTGTTTGTGTACACTAATTGGATACTTGGTGCTTTCGATTCTGGGTCAGACTTTAATTGCGGTTGTTAATTGTATTCAGTTGCCGCTCTTGTAATAGGTTGCGTCGTCTTTTTGATGTCATTATTATATTAGCTTGAAAGACAGTGACGATGCAGCATTGAAGAAAGCAAAAGGCCTCCTAGCCTGATTCAACCTTGGGCTCTGTCTGTGATGATGTATGTTTAGTTGAAATTTGAACAGTCACAACTCAACTGTGCAGCTATAAAAAGGGGTTTGATTAAGGGTCACAAAATTCTGCTAGGCCATGTTTTTTTTCCCCGTTCATTCATTCAGCCCTTATTTATAGAGGGTGGTCCAGTGAGAGGAGGTGACCGTCGCCTTGTTTACAGAGACGCCCATGCAATAATGCAGCAGTACTACATGCTGCATTTATGAGTGCAAACAAGATAAGAAAAACGGGTATTAATGTATAAAAGCGTGATTAAAATTAAATGAGAAAAAGGTTAAAGTGGGGTAAAAATGGGGAGTGATTATCTTCTACCTTGTTCACAGTGTACGCATCAGAATATAGTATCTTTCATGACTTTGATATTCCTCTGATAGTCACCCTGCCATCATTTTGAAGCATTTAGTATAAATGCATTTGACAAAGAAGCATCTGATTCTAAAGAGATGACAGCACAACGTAACACAGGTAACAATTAAACCCACAGCTGGAATGCAATGAAAAAAGGCTTTAAAATGGATCATGTAGTTGCTACTGCTCAGTTAAAAACTGACTCCTGATCCTGTAGGTCAGCTTAGATATGCCTAGTACAACCAAATTTATTGAACCACAAATTGATCAGCTGGTTTGGCTGGTAGGTAGTGATCAGATAGTGAAGTCAAAAGCTCTCTAAACATGCATATTGTGGCATGTTCAAAGTTTGCATTCTGATTTACCACTGATTTGAATAAAAAGCAAAGGAGAATTCTTGTGTTGCTGTTCATCTCCATTTGCTTAGGACTCCATCTAGCCCAGGTAAATGTATTTCTATTCATCGCCTCAGTGGAAATCTTGAATTGAAATTGGCTTACCTTGTTTCGGGGTCGTCTCTACAGTTATTCTCCGGAAAAGGTGTTTTCCACTGTGTTAATGCATACCTGGAATTTATTTCATGAAAAAAAGAATAAATGAATGGTTGCAGTATGCTGACATTAGATCAACATTATTTCTGTCCAAATGATGGAGCCAACCTGATGTTTCACTTAAATTCGTGTTACTACTTTATTATAAACAAACCTTATTTGCTTTGTTGCAAACACTCACTGCCGTTTCACCATGCTGTGAATTATATAAGCACTTAGAAACACAAGCCTCTTGACAGCATGTATTTTAGGTAGCCTTTTGAACTGTCATGCACTCAGTGGGAGCTGGAAGGCACACACAAATCAATTCTTTAACACTGACAAAGTGTCTGAAATGAAAAACAGTTGGCTTTTATGTAAGCTATCTGGAGAGCATGATGAGAGAAAGAAATAAAGTTTTGATAGAGGTATGCTCCTTTAGCATGGAAGCATACATATTACTATGATGTTTATACACAGCATAGCAAATCTGCTTAAATCAAGCAAGGGTGGCCTTCTCAATACTCATAGAAATCCCACGCAGTCCAATAAAATTTTGATTCCAGAAGCTGGGAAGATTTGAGGGTTTTCATTTTTTAAGACAGTGCTTAAGCTCTTAACTATCTTTCATCAGGAATGTAGCTGTTTCTTAAGGGTATACTTTAGAATTTTATTAGGCCAGGCCTAGAGTGCACTGAGGAATGACAGGATGGGGATGCTGCCATCTTTGTTCAGCAAGGCCCCAGGCAAGCCACATGTAGCCCTAATGAGTCGCTTACAATTTCAGGCTCCGCTTGCTCTCAAACACCAAAAGTAAACTTTTGTCTTTTTTCCCCTCACTATTCGGGGACCTTAAGAGGATTGTGGGGTCATTATTTATTCATGCCATTGTGTTTATTCACCAGCCTCTGTGTGTGATGGCAGAGGGAATAGAGCAGCTAGTGCAGACGAAGTAAAAGCTGATAATTATCCACTATTAGCATTGTTTTTTGAGCCACGGTTTAAGTCGGCTCAGTTGATGATCGAGCTATGATAGAGGCACAGAAACATCCATTTAAAGCAGATTATCATGTGCATGTCTTTGAAGTCTGGAATCCTCTGCAGAGGACTCGCTGAATGGGTGTGGATGCATTTAAAAGCCTGTTTTTACGCTGCTCTTTCTGTGCTGTTAGAGAAGATATCCTATCACGATGTTACAAACACTGGTGTTGACCAAGAGATCCCTAAAAACAGACATCACATGCCTGCAGGATGTTGTTAACAGTGAGAGGTGAGGAGATTGGAACCTTTACTTTTTATCCTAGAACAAAGAAAGCCCCAGGGATGCTTGAATGGGGCTGCATGGAGGGATTTAGCAATGTCAGAGCTCGTCAGAACTAACATTGATTCAAAAGACTAGTGAAGTAAAAAGCAAAAATTTTTTTTAGCTTGGGTCTTAAAGACTAAAGAGTCTTGAAAATGGATTAGTTAGTGATTACTCAATTCTGAAAGAACAGTTTGAAAACTTAATTGTTTCTTTTTCTTTTTTGTAATGCATCAGCTAAGCTTGACATGGTTCAGCTGGCCTGCACATTGTGTTCTTTATTTATTATATATGTCCAATGAACATTTCCTATACACTTACATTTAAATCGCTGCTCCTGCTTGAGTGCTCTGTGAACATAGCAATGCAGGGTGACTAAGGCTTCTCCTCAAACAGACGACATTTCCATTCAGTTCGTTTAAGATTTCAATTTCACATTTCCAGGCTGATTCATTCTTCTGTTTGTCACAGAGAAGTCGAAACAGATGGTGTCTTTCGGCTTGATTGAAGGGCACACTCTCTGTAACACAGAGAAATAGAGTGGACCGGATAGATGAGAGGCAGGGATGTGGGTAGAAGATGACGGTCTGTGCTCATATCCACAGAAGAAACGCCGTCTCCGGCCGTCTCAGCCTCTCTGGCCTCCTTTTCATCTTCCTAGGTGATACTCTGGAAAGCCACTGGCATCAGTCTACTTCTACTGAGTGTGCTAAGGCTTGTGTGCCACTGCTGCTTTCTTCATCTTAGTTGCACGGTTCCCTTCTCTTCCATGCAGATGAGTACATTAGCTCTGAGTGATTACATCCTTAAATTGGTGTAATTTAAAGAGGAGTGAGGGGTAGAAGTTTGATCTATCTGGGCCCGATGGCTTGTGAACTTGTTTATGGAAAATGTGACAACTCCTAATTTAATCTAAATCACCCAGTTCTAACTAGGCCGAGTTTTAGCATCCAAACTGCTCTGCAGGCGTCACAGCATCTGTATTAAGATTTTGTGCTTGCTTTCGGGATTTATTTTAACCACCCACTTATAATTCGGCATTCAACATCTCTTGAAGTGTGTACAGTAGTTGAATGTAATGGGTGCTGGGTTTAAAGTGCTAATAGAAATGTTGTGGGTCAGCCTTAAATGGAATTGTGCCTTCTGTGGTAATGCTTTTTTATTACACACAAATATAATTTCCATTTTCTCCGTAATGGTCATGTCCATAAAAAACATTTATAGGTATTTACAATTTGTATTCAACCTTGTCGTGCATTAGGTTCACTCTCTGTTATGATATTGATTCCTAGCAGGTAAACAGCACCATCAGAGAATTTTTTATCATTTTTCCAATGTTGGTTCATAAAAGCTCATTTCCCACTTCCTCTGTGAGTGTGTCTTTGTGTTTTCATTCTGTAGTTTGGGGTGTTGGATTGTATGCAGTGTCCAGCAGAATTACAGATTGACAAATTGATGAAATTGCTCCATATCAACAAAACAGTTGTAATCCTGCAGCAGGCATATGTTTAGCATAACTTGTGTAACGATGTAAAGAGATGCAAAATCAACTAATAGCATGAATGATTTTACTTGTATGGATGACACATTGTTTACAAAGCACTTTATTACTTGCCTTTGCTTATTTTTCTTATCATTAGGCTTAGACCTTTTCAAACCCATCCCTTTGAGCTACACACTGTCTCATTTGTGATTTCTTTTTTTGTTGTTGTCACTGAACTGAGATCACCTTTCAAGAATTAATTTCATAAAAGGCTAGTTATGGCTTCCAGCTGTGCAATATAAAACAATTATGACAATTTGGGAATCCTGATAATGCAGGAACAAGAATTAAGCCATCCTGTTTGTATCGCTCAGAGACATCTGATAAGTGTAATTATTACCTGAGCACATACACCAATAACTCACGAGCACATTGGTGTGTTCCCAAAACATAGAAGTATACAAAAATCACTTGATTTTATGTTAGAAATTATTAGGTTTTAAATTATTAGGTAAGTTGTTAAAGCCACACTATGATTACTTACATTGTAAACTGATCTTACCTTGTCTTTCTGATGAACATTTATAAATGCAGTGCTATTTATGAAGATGGAATAAGATACACGTGTTTGGATACAGTCTATAATCTGAACCTCATCGTTTTTGTAGATGGATCATTGCCCTCTTGTGAAGTACATTGCCTTCATTGATCACATGCCCACGAGTAATGTTCAGCAAAGTGTGAAAAGTCTGCCTTGAGCCAAATTTACTAGGAAAATAGAAATTAACAATATATTCACACTGAAGAGTGAAAAATAATTTTCTATCCCCGAGGCGACAATCAGCCTCAGTGTCACACTGAAAGAGTGCAGTTGTTTTGGCAAAGCAGTTAACATTATTTCTGAGAGATCAGGTGCATTATCTTCATGAAGTCTTGGTTTTGCATAGTGTTGTTATCAAACAGCAGAGGAATATGAAAGACTGCATTAACAAGTGGCATCAGCACATCAGCATACTGGAATGAATTAAAATTGTCCTAACAGCCACTAATTAAGATACCCTGTATGTTTGTATTTGTCAAATGTTTGCCGGTTAGCCAGTATTTTGTACACTCTGTATATTGCAATATAGTAAATGTAAAAGAAGACAGGTCTAGAAAATGATTTCTAGATACAATAACCAGATGGGAAGCAATGTGAAACAAATGCCTGAAAAAGTATCCTGTTAGTCACCAAAGGACATTCCTACTTTCTGATTTGAAACATTGCCCACGGTGCTCTAATACAGCAAAATATTGTATGTTAAACAGCAAAATCTCTGATGTTTGGCAGATTAATTTCACAGTATGCTGTGCTGTATATACTCCTGTCTCCCAACCCTAGCCAGTCTGTTAGCCAGTATTCTCCCCATCTTTCATCATGTTACATTGCAAAAACACCACTACAGGCTTTATTTCCTTCAATCACAAAGACGTAGAAAGACTGTCAGTGACACAAAGGCAGGACTAACACTGCCTTTCCACAGTCTTTGAAGTTCAATCCAAACCTAGAGCAGTGATACAGCAGTCAAGAGGGCACATTTAATCAGTCATGGCAGAGCTCAAACACTGCCAGCCAGTTAGAAAAAATCAAAAAGGGCATCAAACCTCCTTTCATGGGAAAGGCAGCTGTAAAGCCTTTGTATCACCCAACAATCCCAGGACAACATGAGCCTGAGCAGTGAACATTCGTGTTTCATACTGTAAACATGGTCACTAGAGCCAAGCAACAGGACACCATAAGGGGGACAAAATTGGAATGCTTAGAAGTTAATTGTTGATGCTCAGGCAATTCAAAAGCTATTAAATGTCCAATTAAAGTACCTTGTTGACCAAAGTAGCCTGTAGGCAAATATAACTCAATTAATAGACCATTATTTGCATTAGGTTTGGCGTAATAGTTTTATTTTAAAACCAGCTGTTTTCTTTTTTTCCTTTGAACAGACTTACAATGCATCCTTAGTGCCTCAAACCAACACTGACACTGCAATATAAATTAGTAATTATGACTTAGTGTTCAAGTGCAAGCAACATGAAAACTCACGGTTCATTTTCACATAGAACTATAGAGTACATTCTGCTCAGGATACTTTATAATTACCCACACTTTAAAAAAAAAAAAAAGGCCCAAGCAGTTTCTTAAGGTTTGCATGTAGGATTAACCTTAATAATAAGCAACAAGTTACTGAAGATGTTTTTATTCCATAAACTGTGTCAAAATGTCAATAATACTAAGATCTCGCAACAGCCTTGTGTTGGTTGTGTACGATTTAATCAAGGTTACTGGTGAATGTGGTGTGCATAATCATATAATTAACTCCAAAAGGAGTTAATCAACTGAAAGGGAAGGCCTTCATACATGAAAGCTGTTGTGGCTGACAGATGCTGGTAAGAATCAGACATTAATCTTTAGCATGCCTTCCTGGCATCACTCCCATAATCAAAATCAAAAAAAAGAGAAATGTGCAATTAGATGTCTGCTGATTGAAGAATGTTTAATGAAAGTGAAGCAGACAAGCCAAACGCACATAAAAGGCATATAAAATGCAGAGCGTTATAAAGGTGCACCCTCACCAATTAGAGATACAAACAGCACAGAAAGCATAATATGCACGGTAAGCATATTATGCTGTAGGCTTGGTCCAAACAGGTGGGCTGTGGACCGCGCAAAAAGTCTTGACACCAGAATTGTGATGTGTTAACGGCTTGCAAGTGACACCAGGGGGGGATAAAACAGCAGCACACCGGTGATTTTAAATGCAAAATACTAAGCAGGCGCAGGCAGGGAATAAAATCCACTGCACCTTAGTAAGTACCACTTCATGCCATGAACCATGTGCCCTCACAAAAAATAGAGCAGTCCATTTCAACGTGACCTCCACATGCAAATACAGTCAGAGGAAGGATCTGAATAACTGTTAAAAGTCTGGCCCTAGATGGTGGCGGTAGCAGTCAGCACAAAATTCTACAGAGCTAAACAGCTGAAAATATAACGACAGCCTTGAACATGCTATGACATCTTGAAGTGAATCACACTCCTCCCACAGTGGATGACACAGCCAGCGCCAAGGGCGGATTACTCAACATTTTACTGATCTGCCATAGACAGACTGCTAACCTTTCACACACCCATGCACGAATGTTACTACGCAAGCCAGTGTGGCAAGTTCAGTATTATAGATTCTTTTTCTTTTTTTGCCCAGGTGTCATTGTTGGATGTGAATTAAGCATTTGCTCTGAATAAAGATGCCGCTATCTTGCGTACATTAATCCCGCATGCAAACCGTCGTGCTTTGTGGTAAAATGGAGATTTAACACTGTCTGTATTTTACAACAAGGGAGGCAGTATGAGGATGACACTCCCGGCTGAGACTCTGAGTCATTCCCCTGCCTCCTGCATGCTTTGTATGCCACATGGCATCAGTTGATGGTACAGGACAGGCGCCGAGATGTTTGTTTTTTTATTCACTGTTCATCTGCAAATATGCTGCATTTTTTATAGATGCTGCCCGCAGCTGTAGTCCTCGAGCTTAGAGATAATTCCTGTTGTCACCATGGAGTCACACATCTGCTTCACCTTGCTCGGCATTGTGGGTGTGCAGTACATTTAACTAAGGTAGTCATTGATCTTGTTTGTGTATTTAAAGAAAGACAACTTATATCACCTTGAATGTATCTGTGTTTCTATGTACAGCCTCTGAATTTATAGCGGTTAGAGGCGAAATCAGGAAGATTAGCTCGGTTTGGGGAGATCAAGAGAGAGAAAGAGAGAGAGGGAAGTGAAGATCAGGACTCCCTGGGTGATAAATGTTGATTCTTCTTCCTCAGTTTTCTTTTCACTCAATTACATCCTTCTTCTAAATTATATTCTCTATTTACCTGATTTATCTCTCTCTCCCTTAGCTAGAGAAGCCTCCTCAAATGACTTTCCTTTTTTTTTTTTTAAATATACATTTCCGTGCGTGTATTCGCACAGTGATAATGACTGATTCTGCCTGTTTTTCATGCACAAACTTGATCATTGTGATTAGACTCATAGTTTTCAATGCATGACTCTGCATTACAGTCCCGACATTAAAGACTGCGGTTACTGTGGGCGCATACATCTTAAACATTTGTGCTGATGTGTCATCCTGCCTCCACTCATTACTCAACACATATACACAAGCAGAAGCACACAGCCGTGCATATAAGGATTGATCAAATTAACACAACATATGGAGGTTGTTAGGCGTCATTGGAGCAAAAGGTGTATCCACACATCCTTTTGAAGTTTGTAATTATTTATTGGTTTTAGTGCTGAAGCAATTAGTTCATTGCCTTGTGGATTGACAGAAAATAAATGAATGATTGAATGAATTGATCACTTGTTACCATCATTAATGAAGCTGGCTCCATTTTCTTTTCAGATGTGAGGATTTGCCTTTCTCTGTTCTTCTATAAACATAATTTATTTGGGTTTTGGAGTGTTGATCAGACAAATAAGGGATGTGGACACCTCACCTGGTGTGCGAGGGCATACTGTAGATACAAACTGGCGATGAGAGCATGCTTGGATATAAATTTGAAAGCAAAAAATGTTATATAAAATATTCATGCCTGTATTGACTGATAGTTGGCCAATTTTTATATTTCAAAAATTACCTTTCCAGTGATTTAGCCTTTCTCCCATAGACGGATGGTGTTTTGGGAAGACTCTCTGGCACGGCTTCAGCTTAGAGTGTCCTAATATATAATGTGAGACATTAGAGATCTGTGAACAGTATAGATATTCTCACACTTGGCTTGGTTTCCTATAAGCTACCAATGCAGTTATCCCTTTAATACCTGGAATTTTATTACATAATTTCTGGGAACGCTGCACATCTATGAACGGGACTGCTTTATGTTGATATTGGATTTTCATTAGTTAGGCCGATCAAGACAGTCCCGTCCGGCTATATTATCTACAACCAATGACTTCATTTGAATTTTGAGAAGATAACCTATATTGCAATATACAGTATATTGTTACCTGATACAAAATTATATATAATGTTATCAAATATGTATTTTTCCTATTGTCCAACATCACTTTATGTTATTACATTGAAATATGAGGGTGGCCCCAGGTCAGGAGCCCAATGATCCTTCGTTATGTTTCTACAACAGCCAGTGTCCTCTCAACGTTTTAGAGTGTAACATAGAACACCTTCTTGGTTATTTTTTTGTAAGGTGTACAGTTGTAAAAGAAATATTGATTCATGTTCCTGCTGCTGTTCAGCGTCTGTATCTCACACTGTTTTTCCTAGAAAATAAATGTCATTCTTTGAACTAGGGCTTTGAAGTGTGGTTTACAGCTGTTGGAATTATTGTTGCCTGAACAACTTCTATAATGTTTCACAACTCTCACTTGTGTCTTTATTATACTTTTTTTTTTAAGTGTTTTTGAAATAAATCCTATTGAATCTCATTTAACTTAATACTGGAATGGGAGATTTCATAATCATTGAATCTCTAGTTTTAGAATTGAAATACAGTCAGTGTTTCATTAAACTGCTACACCTTTAGAAAGTTACTATGGAGTGGATCAAAACGTATGTTCCAAAATACTGAGCTCTAAAATACCATCTGAAGTTATCCTTACCTAAAGATCACACTCACCAATGTGTGTGTCTCTTCTTGTAATTGGGTTGCCAATGAGTTGATTAAGAACTTTAATTCAGTTTGTGGTGGTCTGTGTTTGCTAAACCAGGCAGTAACTGGCACTTCCTGAAGCTGTCAGGAGCTAAAGCGGTAGCACTTGGTCCAGGGGCTCCTAAGTAACGGTTCTTTTTGCCGCTGTAACATAGTGAGTGAAGGCACAGGCAATCAGCTCTGGCAGCCAGAGAAACTTCGCCTGTGAATGTAGGTGCATGTGGTTACGGCATGAACTGCAAAGTCCAGCATTAATTAAACACGGTGAGACGGTAAAATCTCTGTGTGCAAGACTAATGGTTGCTGAGCATGACTACCGTGACCTCATTTAGGTTATGACTTTGAGCGTTTTTAGAGGACTTTAATCTTCCTTGTCTCGTTGATTAATATTCTCTTTGAGAAAAATGCTGTAATATTCGGTCCATGACCTGGTGCGGCTCATTTTTGAATTTGAAGAATTTCCGTCTTGTCTCTGGCAATTCACAGCGGCAGATACTTGCTCAGTGAGTGGCACTCTATTCAGCAGAAAGTGTTGTTGTTTTGACATATGCTAAATGTAGTATCTTAGATGTATCTGAGGGATGCTGTGAATGACTTGTAATGATGTTCTTTTCAACAGCTCCTCCTTTCCCAGTTGTACATCGCTGTATATTCAAGCACAACAGTGTTTTGGTCATTAACCCACAGCATGGCTACTGTGCCTCTGCACCCATTACCTACACTAGCATTAGAAGAATGAGGGAGAAATGAAGTGTGCGATGTGAAATATATATATATATATATATATATATATATATATATATAAAGAGCAAACTGTAGCTCTCTGGGACAGTGGACATTTGCTGCTTGTGTAGGGCTGTGGCTGATATGTTAGTATCACTAATTGTTTCCTAATTAGATGCGAGTCAGTGAGTCGTACTTTAATACTCTTCAGGGATCATTACAGAGCAAAGGGAAATTTATCTCTCCTGACGGATGACAGTAGAGTCAGCAGGAATTTCAACATCCAGGCCGACGGACTGATGAGAAGATGGGGAGAGCACCAAACTGATGGCTTTGTTCACTGCAGTCACATTACTTAAGCACTCAATTTTCAGTGTGGTGCAGAGCTGCATCAGAAGTTAATCACTCATTAATAGGAGCTCTGTGGAGATTTAACATTCCATGACAGCATGGGGATTGGAGCCAATAAGCCTTGAAAGAAGAAATTGTATGATATTCGTATGTAAGAATTACGGTTGCATATCGGTATATAAAACGGGGCTATAAATAATCACAAATGTAAATTATTCATATTCTGCTGTTAAGGTGAGTGGCCAGTCTAATCCCGGAGGTATTTTATATTACTGACAAGTAGGAAAGCTGAGATGGACACAGAGTACAGAAGGAATGGGAAGGATTGGTTCAGGTTGGATTCATTTCTTGGCTGGCAGGGGTTATATGTGTTTCCACAGAAGGGGGTATTAACAACCCTGCCATATCTGGGAACATATTATTCATGTGCATGCTGCACAGTACACACATTTGAATCTGCTAGTTTATTTTTTACAGTAGTTTGGAGATGTCCAGTTATGTTAGATGGTGTTATTTTTAAAACTGAGCATCTAGAATATGAATCATTTTTGTGTGTTAGTAGAGGTCTCTTACTTAACACACCTTCATACTTTGTATAGGCATAGGCTGTGCTTTGATGTATGCATACAGCCTAACTGATTAGCTCTGTGTTTTTTTCTTTCTCTGTTTTTGTTTATAGATTTTATCATTGTAAACTGGAATTTTTCTCAGTTTTGCAGTTAACATCCCAAAAAGGTGTTCTGTGTTGTTGTTTTTTTTTGTTTTTTTCTAAACCAGTGCCAGCCATTTGCCTTTTCTATTCTATCTCAAAGTCATTTCAGTTGTTTGTATTCTTCTTCCCAGCTGGGGTGAGGTGGCGGAGACAAAGGCAGATGTGTCCCTGTTTGTTTTTGAAGTGTCAGAGTTAAGTCTGGTGTGTGTGTTTGTGTGTGTGTGTGTGTGTGTGTGTGTGTTCTGCTCCTATGTGATGTTGCCTGTGTTTGGGTGTGTTTCATTTCCCCCCCATGTGTTGTCTCTGTTTGTGGTCCACAGGTCCTCCGCTGCATTGTTCATCCGCCTCCTCCTCCCCTGTTGAGCAGCTCCCATACCCTCCCCCTTCCATTGCAGCCAATGAGAGCCAGGGAGGGTTGCTAGGTAACTGTGCGGCTCAGCCAGCCCAGGACTCTGACTCTGAGGATGAGTTTGGCCCCAATTCATTCTTAGTTAAAACTGGCTCAGGGAACCTGTATGCTCCTGCCACTGCAACTGCTGATGGTGAGTTGGTTTTCAAACTACTGTTGCTTTCTGGAGGTTAGCGTTCCCCTGCTCCTGGATATGTTGTGTTATAGGCCGTGCAGATGGCTATGGGCAAGAATATGTCCCTTTTTTCCGAGCACAATGAGAGGGAGTTGAAACTTTGAGTCGATATGTAGCCTCAGGAAATCCACAGAAGTCTCTGAAGCAAGGTCTGCAAAGTTCAGAGCCTCTCTCAAAGAGATGGACGGTTTTGGTTCAGCAGGAGATATTTGTCACAGATATTTCTCTTCAGTTTCATGCATGCTGGAGGGAGCAACCAACTACAATCCCTCCATAGAATTCTCTGTAACAACAGCCTGCATGCATCTTCCACAACTCAGCTAGAAAATAAGCAAGAAATAAAGACAGTTAATTCACTCCAGGTGCAATGCAGTCCCTGCTGTATCATCATATATCACTGCAAGGACTGACTCCTTTGAAGTTGTATTAAATTCAATGTTAGCCCCATGAAAGACATACTGTAGTTTTGTATTTTGATAGTGCACAGACAGTGCCTCTTGAGTTAAATTAGGTTTGAAAATTCCCAATGTGGTTTCTCATTAATAAATGTCAGCTCATTCCTCTTGAAACACTCAGTGTCTCCTGCTGTTGACTTAACGCTCATTCAGTCTGACAGAATGACATTTGCGCTCAAACTGCATCCGTGGTGTTGACAGTTGACAAAAATTCAGACTGTAAAACATGTCCAGTGGATCTACTAGGTAGCAGTCTATGTGTGTTACACATTGTTTTCGCAATGAATTTACTCATTTAATTGTGAAGATTTTATTTGGCATGTCACTATGGACACTAATGGATTGCGTGTAGCAGACGGTATGGTTTGGCCGGCCTATGGGGTGAAGTAGTTTTGTTAAGTTGATGTAATTGTGTTTGTTTGTTGCTGTATGACCAGAACAGATTCATAGACCCTCGTGGATTCATTACCAGCTTGGAAGGCCTTGGTGCTCACTAACCCAGTGGACTTTACTTACCACAGACTCACTCCTTGGCATATGAAAAATGCATGGACATAGGCACATTTCAAGCATTTCCGTAAGGTAACCTTAGGAATACAGATTTATTATTATGGTCACACAATATCACATTTGGAAGTGTAGCAGGTTATACATTCTTGTTTATGGTCCATCTATATGAAAATATAAAATGCTGTCATTCAAACTCGGCAGTTTATGCCGGAAATCTCCCATAAGTCATCATTCTGCAAGCATGCTGAATAGGTTTTTTTCTGATATTTGAATGTTGATGACTTTCAACTACAGCAGCTACTTGCTTATCCCACTGGCACGGCAAACACAAAATAAAATGGTCTAAATAATTGATCAAGCTTCTGAGTTAACTACCCAAAGGGTTGAATTACATCAAACTCCAAAGTGCCTTAGCTGCCGGCTCCGAAAGCCTGGAGAATGAGTTATTAATCCCGTCGCAAATCTCCCCCCTAATTCCTCAGTAGCAACACGCTGGTCACCCAGCAGTGACATGACTGTGCTTAAGGGGACATGGGCGGGGGGAATGGCCTTTACCGCGGCAGATTTGTCTCATAACAATGAAACTGATTTGCATAGGTACAGCATTTAGGTTGGCCTTAGGCTGTCAGTAAGGGGTAGGAGAGGACTGAGGAGGAATATCTCCTGTTTTAGTTGCTACTTTAGTCATCCACAAGCTTTGTAAGATTCCTTTTAAGTTGCAAAGTACAGCATGTTTCTGTGTATCTCTTGCTAGAGGGTGCAAAGCCTTTTCCCACTTTTATAACTCAGTAGCATAAAGCCAGTACTCTCAATATTGATGCTGTTGTTGCCATAATGAGGACCTCTCACCTTGCTGTAGTTACATATGAATAAGTAGTAAATTATGCAAAATAAGCTTTTCTGTGAGATTCTTCTTTGACATTCTTAGTTGTTTGATTACAGAAAATCGTTGACAGTAAGAAGCCAATTACAATCAGAAAGAGAACAGAAAAGAGCCTCCACTGTTTGTTCACTTAAACCTCCTAGTGAGCCATGTAAGCTTGCTTTTTTGCCTCTTGCACAATTTCCACATTTTTTTAGTATTTGCCTTGCTCAAAAGTGTGTAGACTTTACTGAGGAAGGAGTGATACCTCCATGTAAAATATTTCCTGCCCCACACACATTTGGGGAAAAGCATGTATGTAACTAAACAAGTGTATCAATTCTAGCTGCTCTCACCACACTTCACCACTACTTTGACTACATGAAGCTCAACCTCTCAAGGTGACAAAACCAGAGTGAGCTAAATAGGTTGCGTAGAGTTGGCACACAGAACAGGCTTATGGACAAAGGGCTGCTCAGCCGATATGATTAAAACAAAGATCACAAATTTCCTGAATTGTCTAAACAAATTTATGGAGAAGGAATTCAAATGCTCCCAGTTTTATGCAGAGGTTGGTATTCTGGTTGGGGGAAAAAAAAGGACTTCATGTTGCCAAGTGTAATATAATCTGGAATTAAGTATGCATCTCAGGTTTTCAGTGGGAATTACATGAGCAAAAAAGGTAATTTAAAAGCCACCATGGTAAAAATGACTGGAATATCAAATCAGATCTCTTTGACACACAGGTCAGTTATTGAAGAAATATTCAAATCCAGAGTTGACATGGTGCCTGAAATATTTACTTTTTTACTGACAGTAAACAACCACAGAAAACTATGTATGCCTAAAATAATTGGCTCGCGGTGTATCTGTTGCACTGGAAAACAGGTGGCTTTTTATCACTTCAGATTACATTTGCTCAAGGTCATCTTTGAGCCCACATACAGGACTTAAAATGTTCTGCTGGATTTTGAACAAGTAAATGCTCTCAGCAGCATATCGTTATTCACATTAGTAGCCTCCAAGGCTGCAGTGTTTATTTTTTACTTTTTTTTCTCCGGGATCCTATTTTCATTTGGAAGAACACAGAGCCAGGGTTTCTTTAAGGCTGACGAGGCTGCTCGCTGAAGCCCGCAGTCCTTTTGTGAAGCATGTGTTTCACTGTGGCCCTCGGCTTTCTCTGAGGGGCTTCTTCCTGGGGAGACTGCCAGTGGGAGCCCGCTGCCACGCTGAGCTGCAAGATCTGAAACACTGCAACCTCCCAGTATTAGCATCTCTTAATGCAAAGCAGCATGGGGTCGCCCAGTGTTGGCTTCAGTGTAGCCTGGCTCCCTGGTGAAAGGGCCAGCACACCACCACCTCACAGCTGACCAAGCAGGAATGCTGAGCCGGGTAGAAGGCTTAGGAACGCGGTTGTGTGTGAATTCAAATAAGTCTTCATTTGAACTGCTTAATCATCCCCCCGTGTCTGCAAGGACGAGGGAAATGTGGTTAAAGGAGGTCACCCCAGAAAGTAATTTATCCACGCAGACACCAAGAGGAATGAAACTATCTGAGGCTAAATAATAATTTAATGAGGAGCACATGGCACTCGCATGCCATGCCCCTGTTTTTCTGAGTATGTGAGATTCCACTTTTGAGTTGACATATCAAAACGAATGTGTTTCTCTTGATGTTGATGTTGAGTTATCAATGAACTGGAGCCAACAGACAATTTGTCCAGTTCCATTCAACTTGCTGTTCATCAGTGCACAGAGACCATGGATAATGCATTTTGCATACCTACATATCTTCTTTTCATTGACATAAATTGAGATGCATTACTTTCATTCCATGATAATTGCAGACCATCTGTGCCCTCTAACAAAATCCTCAACCTCTTGATGGATATGCAGCGGAGTGACATACAGAACAGAGCATACATAACCACTTGTCTTGTTCTTGCTAAGGCAGCTCAAAGAATGACAGAAAATCCATTTGATCTGAGAAAGGAAGAGAGAAGCATATGCCAGGACTAGTCCTAATGGATTAGGTTGAAAACTGTGGTAAACCTCAGTTTGAAGCAGTACAAAATAAATAAATATATAACATGGAATCGGTGTAGTGCGTGTGTGTGTGTGTGTGTGTGTGTAGGCCTTTGTATGTGTGCGTGTTTTGAGTTTACTTTTGCAAAGACTTGTATGACTATTTTGTGCATAGAATATAATGTATGAAACTTGTTTTTCTCGCTACATATCTCATTCGGTGTGCTCAGTGGAAGCTGGTGGCAGGAAGGTATATACTTATACAATAGCAGGTTTTCTTCTCCTCCAGTTAGTAATGAAGGCGAGCTTATGTTCAGATTCCAGAAGGTCTTTTTCCCCTCATTCCCATAGAGAGAGCCAGTGGAGAGCTGAGGGTTATACCCACCATGTGTTGTTTGTGGTACCTGTTACCTCTCAAATGAGTCCAGGTAAGACAGCTACTATTCCCGCAAGGCTCTTCCCTTCAGACTTTTCTAATGGTGTAGGAAACAGCAGGGCCAGCAGAGAGAACGAGCTTCAGGGAGCCAGGAAAGAGTGCAGCTTCACTGCCTTCATGACAAATTCTATTTGTGTTTTTATAGACAAATGCTACTCAACTGGAAATTTTGCTCCTGTGATTAGCCTTAGGGGCTGTAGCAGTAAGCAAGATTTAATGATTTATCTGGGCTCTGGATAGCTTTTGATTAATTCTGTATCGAGTGGCTCACACCTCAGTGCGTTGATCGGGTGTCCTGGGCTTGTCATATCACTTTATTTCATCAGGTGTGACCATTAGTGCTGTGGACTTTATCCACTGTCCTTGTTCAGAAATAGACCTCCTCCCTGGACACTGCACAGAGTGGCAAATTAAGTCAGAACTCAGTGTTCCTCCTCCACATGTAGCCAAATGTGGCAAAGATTATGCCTCTGAAAAGCTTTTCATGTTTAGGTATCAATAAATGTAGGTATTTTGAAGGTTTTGATTAAATCAAACTTTGTACATTTTTTTTAGGAATCTGTTTAGGTTTAATCTGACATGTATTGGTGGAGAAGCATTTCAGGAGTTTACAGTTTACAGTTACAAGTTTACAGTTACTGTGGTTTACAAATAGACATCAAACAAATTAGTTTTTCATTTGCATAGAACATACTGTAGCACTACATACAGATTATTTGACATACATTACATTAGCAAATAAAGTGCTTCATACTTCGAATAGCTACCATCTGGTAGCCACATATCCACTGAATATGTATCCATTGAAATAAAGACTGGTCTTTTACATATAGATGTACTGCCATTGTGCAGCGTTGTTTCCATGACTACCGTTGCTGATTTTAGCCAGACAGAAAGTACACCAGCGGAGCACTTCTCAGTGGTAGAGTGCCATCATCACTGACAAGTCAATGTCAGTGTGCAAAGATGTAGACCAAGAAGCACAATTTTTTTTTTGATTAATTATTAATTCAAAATTTTCTGCAAATCTCTTAAATCTCTAAGATTTGTAGTTTTCTTGTTGTGTAACTCAGACAGATGGGCTTCACTGAAATCACTGACCCAAGAAAAGTTCCTCTCGTGACAGCTTCAACACACTTAAATGTTCACGACTGTAGATTCTATATTTCAGTTGAAATAGTTATATTTCAGTTAAAACAACTGGGCCATTTTGAATATTTATTTCATGGGATTTGTTGATTTGTATCACTAGAACTCAATTCTGTATACAATACACTCAACATTGGCTTTTAGACATAGAAAGACGTCAGATATAGAAAGCTTTTAGAGAGCCAACATAGTCTACCAAGACTGGACAATCTAAATTTGTTGTTTGAGTAATAGAACATGATTTGAAATGTGCCAATAATGTGGCATAATGTTAACAAATAGTTCTTAAAATCCTGGATTCAAATCCTCAATCAAAAAAACTTCACTTGTTCTTTAGTCTGTTAACCAGTTGTTTTTTTTCACGAAAACTCTGGAAAGTGACCATTAGCATTAGTTTTCGAGTGTAGCTCACAAGTTGGACAGATGTCTCCCAGCAATTATAATATTGTGCCATTAGACAGACATTCCTGTTATCTCTCAGGGTGGGGGGTGAGATTCTAGCTAATGAAGTGGATTTGCCTTAATTACTTGTCTAGAATAGTGTCAGGAGGCCTTAACCAGCGCATACATCTGTTAGAAAGAAAAATGAAAAACCACATTCCCAGACTGAATAGATATCTTTAGGTTTCTATTTTGAATGCCATGTGAAAGCTATTGTAGCAAACTCCCCCTTCTCTGTCTCTCTGATAACAAATGAATCTCCTTTTCTTGCCAATTTCGTTGTGCAAAGCAGGTCAATAGAAAACCATTTATTTTTCTCTGTCCTTTGGATAGTAGTGAATAATTGTTGCTGAATCACCACATCTGTGGGGGTCGTGTTGTCCCGTGCTTTGTCCTAAAACCTGTCTTGTTTTTTATCTTTCTGTATATTTTCACAAGAATAACGGTGAACACTTACGTGGCTGTAGATGGGTTATTGGTTGGACAAGGGCAAACATGCCCACAGTCCGGTAGTGAATTTCAGTCTTGATGCCGTGCTTATATAGTTCTTTCTGTAGAGCATGTTCACAATGCATCAATGTTTATATGTAATTAAGTAGATAAGCAACGAATCCAAGTTTCTGTGTGGACTGTGAAGCATTTGGAGGGTGCTACATGTACAGCATTCTTTGAAGTACTTTAGAATACAGACAAATTGTAAAGCTCAGTGCTGTTTTTTTTAATACCAAATAATAATATGGCTCATAAAAGAAAACATTTGAACTTCCAACAGAGAATACATGAAGCATTAAAACTTGACTTAATCCAGGCACTTTGGGAAACTGAAAGTGAGTAAAACACTTGTTTGTTCAAATAACCACAGACCAAATAACCCCCCACCAATAATTACTCTAATACAACTTTTTCAAACTGCTGCTTCCAAATTAAAAATCAAGTTTAATTTCAAATTGACATAAAATCTTTGCTAAATACTCAAATTAAATTTAGATAAATATATGTACATCTAACTATTGAAGAATTTTAGTACACACTGTGTATTAATTTGCAAAAGCAATAAAACACCTTGCTCCCATTATGTTTGCTTTCTATGCAGGTAGACAATACTAGGAATGCCTCACAGTATATTGCTATCCCAAACATTAAACTTGCAGTAAATATTACTTTTGTGAAGCTTGCTATTTATAATGATATATAGTGATTAATTTCTGTGGCAATTTTGAGGCCATGGCATGATTCTTAAAATGTATTGCAACCGTGGCCCTCACAAAAAGTGTTACCAAGTGTCAGAACAATTAATTATTTGCTGCCCCACATTTGCTTCGTCATAGGAAGTAAAGTATTTGTTTACTGAGCAGTAAATGCATTCCAGAGCAGTGATGCATTTGTCCTTGTGATATATTTTTCTGCGTATGTCTGTGCTGTCCCTGTATCGAATTAGCATAACCTTATTAATGGCTTTAGGGATCAGGTACATTACTGAGCAGGAGGGAGGTCATCAACAACTGTGTGGTTTTACCACACACTAGTCTGTTGTTCATCAGGACTGCGGTGTGCCTCTCTCTCAGTAGCTCAACTAATTACGAGGGCAGCAATGTGAAAAAGTGTGCTCAGCATGGAACCATCTGTCAGTGCGACAGATGCATGATAAAGTACTTTCTCCAATGAAATAGAAATGAAATGATTTCTGTCACTTGTTCTTCCTATAAAATATGTGTACTAGGCGGCAGTGAGCCAGGTTCAGAGTTCAGCCTGAAGGTCATAATTTGCTATTTTTGTAGTTTTAATGAAACGTACTGAACATAAATAGAAATTAGTTGAAACATTCCAAATGTGAGAATGTGTAGAATTGCCAAGTTTCCTGTAAAACACGCGTTGAAAGCCCTGCAGGAAGAGACCTAAGCAGGTGCTTGAGGATTAAATGCAGCACACTACATTTTATTTATTTATTTATTTTTGTGTTTTCTTGCTGAGCCTTTCGTTAGCACTTTACCTGTGAACACAGCCGGGTTTTCTTTGCAATTTCCCAAAATATCTCAAGCACAGAAGCATAGTGCTGCTTTGTTCTCAGCGCCGCCAGAATCAATCTGCTTTAACTGACACGTGATGATATAGGCAACTTCATGTTTCTGGCACCTAAGACATTTGAAATGACTATGCTTCTTGATTAGTGCAAATAGGTGTCATTTTAATGAAGGAGCTGATTATCAAAATAAGCCTTCTCTGTGTGTGTCTGTTCCACTCTCTCTGCTGTAAATTGGCAATTTAGTGTTGTGGATATCTGTGAAATAAAGGAGGCTTACTGCTATAAAGAAGAGCCACTCTTTGGCTCTCTGTAAAGCCAAGGTTTCATTGATTGATGAATGGCTTAGCAGATGTGGAAATAAATGGATATAGAGTCCACAAGGACATTGGTCTTCTATCTTGTGAAGTGCAGAGCGTATCAAATAGTGCCTATACAATAGGACTATTGGGTATAATTTCTTTTTCTTTATATCTAATGGTTTCAAATCATCTGATGAAGTGACAACAGAGCTGGTAAAAGACGTTCAAAAGAACAGAGCAAGTTTTGGTGGCTGCGGTGAGTTAAAGCTCTGAAACAGTACATGACCACTTGAATCCCTTCTAATAAGCTTGACCACAGCAAATCTAATAATGGCTTGTTGAAACAGATAGCTGTTGTTACTTGATAGTCGCTTTTTCAAATCGTACTTACTTGCGACTACAAATGTGCACAACTACAATGACTACACATGCTCAAACATCCTTTCCTCTGCTAAATGGATGGCAAAAGCAGCCATGGCCAGTTTTAAGGAGAGGCATGCTCATCTGTTTACACAGGAGCCAGTGTCTGGTCTGGGGCCCAGGTCTCTGTGGGAGGCAGAGAGCACACTCTGATAGAGACCAGTTGGGAGAAATAATGAGCAGAACAACGACTTTTGTAGGAGTGGTTCATAAAAAGGCTTTGCAGCTCCTCATTGAAATTAGTCTTCAGTTTAGGTGTTAATTTATGGGCCGCTGGTGAAACTATGCCTAGTAATTGATCAGTCAGAATTTTCAGGCTCAGGGAGTTAAAATAACAGCATAAGGCTCTTCTTACCCTGTTACACATACTGTAGCACACACACATACACTTTTCAAAAGCCTTTTGTACTGTGCATCCTCAGTGGATCTGAGGTCGTTCTGAAACTGTGTTGGCGTACAGACTGTGAGTCTGGGTGTCTTTGATGGTGTTTCCAAAGGTAACCAAGAAAAAGGTGACTCAAAACAAACAGTAAATGAGCAGAATAGTCATTCTTTTGAAATTGCTGCAATGTGCTTCATTTCTTTCCTCTTTCGCTTTCAGACGGAGCCTTTCAAAACCACTCTCGGCTGCGGACGCCTCCTCTACCCCTCTCCCACTCCCACTCACCCAATCATCAGCACCATGCAGCCTCCATTAACTCCTTGAACAGAGGCAACTACACACCACGGAGCAACCCAAGTCCTGCGCCCACAGACAGCTCTGTTCCCCCTGAGGGTCCGGCCAGTGGTCAAGACTCCGGCAGCGCACAGGACAACTGGCTTCTCAACAGCAACATCCCCCTGGAAACGAGGTACTGTGTAACTTGTCTCCCTGACAGTGTACAGAGATGTTCGCTACTGTAAGACTGAGCTTGAGCTGGTGCCATTGAAGACAGGTTTTCATGCTGTCTGCTCCATATTAAATTACCACAGTGCTAACAAGGAGCAAAGCAATAAAATGGAAACTATCCTGCTAGGGGCAAAGGCCTACATTTGAGATGAACATGATTTTGTGGCAAACAAGAGAAACGCTCTGCTTTTGGGTCTTCGGCTAATGTTAGCAATCCTAACAGTGGAAGCTATTGAGTTTAAACAGCAGAGTAATCATAATCATGTTGGATATGAAGCAGTTCTTGCAAAATTACATTCAGGCTCCCGTGAGCAGGCTTCCTAGCTCCTCCACTTCAGCCCTGAGTTTATTTATTTCATGTTAATCAGTGTTCAGTTCTCTAGAACATTTCTCAATAGGAGGCCCTTGTGTGAAGTAGATCTGTCAAGTGTTATTGTAACAGAGGGAATATCTGTTGGTATTTCTTTGGCTGGTCTTATTGCAAGGTGCTATCAAATCAAAAATAGTAATGCAAATTATGTCAGCCCTTGTAATGATCACATATCTCAGCTAACAGTAGCAAAAAACTCCCCAAACAAAACTTAACTTCTCAGTGTGACCAGGTCACTCGCTGAGCAAGTGTAAATACAGTAAAAAAAAAAAAAAAAAACACATTTTGTAGCCTTGGTCTTTTTAGGAAGCTGTGATAAACAAACAAAAGAAAATCTTTATTTAGATGATTATATTATTAACATCTATTCAAAGCAGTCTGGTGGAAAACTTTTGACCACATTTTTGTCTATAGTGTATATAGTAAACATGTTGCCATAAATGAATCTGTTCTTGACAGGAGAATAGCTAATAGGTAATTTGGCATGGCTGAACAACCAGCTATGAACAGAATTACTGTCTCCTCCTTCAGTTATTGTGAGACGGCTCAGTCAACAGGAAAATGAGCATCAATTTCAGCTGGTAGAAGGACAGTTAGTGGTATAATGAATGATTACACGTCATCCAGCTCCAAAGTTAATCCTGCACAGGTATTCCCTGTGGAGCAGAAAACAGATGGTGAAGAGAGTGGATCTGCAACAGGCACGAGTGCTGCTCATACCACATATGTAGTCCTTAAGACCTATTGCTTTGAAAAAAGATCGACTGCTGAATTTCCAATAATGAAATTGAGACCATTATTAATATCCACATGGACACTGAAATATTAAATGTCATCATAACTTACTTAATAGTATTACAATGGCCCTCTCTCTTCACTTTTGTGAAATTTAATGGCCCTGATAAATTCGGCAATGATAGCTCTTGTCCTGCTCTGCCACTGGAGAGATGCCAGCAGTTGGTTGGCCCCATCCAGGCTCACCACTTTCTTTAGAGTCTCTGCCAAGCAACGTTCTCTCTTCATTAAAAGTTGCATTCTTCTCCAAAACACAAGCTTTGGAGACCATGAACAGACTTCACTACTGGGCTCGAAGGGGCAGGGATCTAAAACAAGGCTTTTTCTCTTGTACCACTTAAAGTGTTCAGCCTGCCCATTGCATGTGGACAGTTCATTTCTCCATTGCATTGCTGCAGTGTTTCCTTATGGAACAGAGCTTTCACAGGGGGGAGTGCATTATGGGATAAATGAAACTTGCACCTCTAGAAACTTCAGAATGAACTGAAACTTTTTGGGAGTGTTGCAAACACAAAGTGAAAAAACAACTGTACTTAAGGAAACTATCCAGCGTAAAAAGTATGAAATTAGGATATTAAAAAAGTGTTTTGTCTGAAATAAGTGTTAGAAACCTCAAGGTTCTTATTTGTAAGTGATGCATTGTTTTCTTCCAATTACAACCTTGAAGGAGCCAGAATACTCTAATGTTTATCAGGGAGGAGCAAGACGCTTGCAGAGAAGGGCAGGGCTCGTACAAAACCAGGTATGGCAGTGCCCAAATGAGGGGAACAAGAGAAGTAGATGTTTTGATTTGTCTCACACCTTTGTAGAAGTAGTTCCATAAGGGCTTTGGTTTCTTTGTCCCATGCCGTCCGTCTTGATCTCCATTTGTCAGTGGTTCATGTTGCTTGGTGATCACATACTGTATTGGCATTTCTGTGTTTCTTGCACGCACATCTCACACTAGCTTCATATCCATCTTTCCACCTGTGTGTAGAAACATAGCAAAGCAGACATTCCTAGAGACTTTACAGGACAACCTCATTGAGATGGACATTCTGGCATCAGCACGCCATGATGCCTCGTACAACGACGGGTATGTTGCATGTTTGCTATCTGGCTCACACTACTGTCAGAATCTGCTTTGCCATGAAAACAATAGTGATGCCTGTGCTATTTTTCCATCAAACATCCTCTGTTTTGAAATGCCGTCAATCATCAGTGTATGTCTCCTGGAGTGCTAGAATCCTTTGCTGTATTTGTCCCTTCCCTGTTTGATACAACTAACAATTTGCATTAAATCACATTGTTGGGTTGTATTGCTTTTGATGAATGTTAAGCACGACCGCTTTATGATCCACAGTTGGCCATGTTATCTCTTATTGCCATAGGATAGGAACAGGATTTGCCCTGATATTTATAAACAAAATATGGTCTCAGTGACTTTCCACATCATACATTGTAATGTGACATTCAATCACGTTCATGTCACTGTCGCTCAGGAGCTTCTTGTAAACTTGTCAGTTAAACAGCCTTGACAACAGTGCCGCTGCCACTGACTCTCTGATGCGCTGCTCATACGGCACTTGGACATGCAGCTCTACACATGTTTTCTGAGATAGCTAGCCATGTTGTTCAAGGACAAATACATCTGCTCCACTCCATGCTGCAACCGTACATAGTGTGTCTCTCCTCTGGACAGCCTTGACACATAGTTACTGGCATGAATGCATAAACAAGAGCCAGCTGTGGTCACTAGTAATGTAAATTAGATTTAACATTGATTCACAGTTTCGACTGAGCAAAACCCAGTATGGTTTAGTACTCTCACTGATCTAGCAGGACTATGACTATGGAAGTATTGAATGTGCTAGGAAACAGATTTACTTACCAATGGAAGGGCTGCACTTGGATAGATTGAGAAATTAGGGTTTCTGGTAAGACTAAAAAGAAAATGTGTTTCTTTTCTAGGCACTTCCTGTTCAAACCAGGTGGAACATCACCAATGTATTGCACAACATCACCAGGATATCCTTTGACCTCCAGTACGGTATACTCGCCTCCCCCACGCCCTCTGCCTCGAAACACCTTTTCCCGACCTGCCTTCAGCCTGAAGAAACCCTATAAACACTGCAACTGGAAATGTGCTGCTCTCAGTGCCATCCTCATCTCAGTAACACTGCTGTTCCTGTTGGCCTACTTCATTGGTGAGTCACCTCTGATGCTTCTACAAACCAGGGTGGACGCCTCTGGCTATCCGCTTCCAGCGCCACCCCTCACTTAACTGCACACACAGGATGAGTCCATACTCTATTGTGTTCCCTCTATCATCCATTTTAATAGTGTTGAATCTGCACTGTGTGCCTTATATGAGCATAGTTAAATTGAGACTCATAGATTGACTCCTCGCCTTCACACCTTGCCCGAAATAACATTATCATTCATAGTTTGGGTTGACTGAATCTGCAGAGATGGGCAGTCCACTTTCTTGCTCTTGTGAAAAGGCCAGGTAGGGAATGAATTAAAAAGACATCAGCCATCACACAAGAGATGAGAGGACTTCACATTCAGAATATTCATCTAATTTGATTTAGAAATCCCTGACCAGCATACCCAGATCCCAGCTTGGTAAGGACTACAAGCTGTGATATTGTGAGTTATGCCATTAAATCAGTTATGCGTATTCAACTGATGCCATTCCCCAAAGATATGATTTTCAGATCTGATTATACAACATTTTATTTATGTGTGAGATCAACAAGCCTACAAGACATATCTTTTCACTCGTAAATGGTCAGAAGAAGCAGTTGATAAAGACACAAACATTTTACAAAAATAGAAAGGGAAGTTAAAAGTAAGTAGATTCTGCAATTAAGTGCTACGATGTTGTTTCGCCATAATTTTCAGAGATCAAGTATTAAACTGTGTTCCCAACTCTGTGTTCTTGGATATTATGTTGTTTTTCTTGCTGGTCTGTTCAACCATGCTGGCTATCACTTCTCAGGGAAGCTACTCAGTTTATTTTCTCTTTATTCCAAGCTAACTGTTGCTTTGCCAGTAATTTAAAATTCAACTTTATTTAATTCTTCACTGTGCTCCCAACATTTTAACTGTTGAATCACTTACTGTTAAATGAATCTATTATAGAATAGCAATATACACTTTTATATATATATATATATATATATATATATATATCTCTCTCTCTCTCTCTCTCAGTGTGGTCAGGTAGACAAGTAATGGCAAACAGCAAGGATTCTGCGTAGGTCAAATGTCGAGTGAAAATGTGAGGTTGGTTTCTTCCAGTGGCAGGATTTTGAGGCACTTAAGGTCATATGACAACAGGTTTGAGGAGTGGGTGAGGAAGGTAAATCACATATTGCCTGAATTAGTGCGATGAACTTTAGGATGTAGGATTCCTGCAGTGCAGTGAGGGGAGAAACAACAGGTAAAGATTATCAAAATGTAATGTCAAGCAGGTATGTTTGAAGTCTGGATTTATATATTGTTGAATATCATTGTTGGCAGATAGTTCTTAGGATGTAAGAGGATACACATTTCTACTTAATACATTTTACCATATAAAAATACATGTGATTGGCTGTGAATACCTGTTCAACATAAGTGGTTACACTGTTGAATTCAGTCTCGCCCAGAAAAAGAAATAGTCTCTCAAATAGCAGGGTGGTGAGAACATTGCAGTTCATATGAGTCAATGACAGAGCAGCCAGACCCCCCTGCATGGCCTTCTTCAGTGAGATAAATGAATTCTTCATTGAGGACATTTGTTATAGACATGCATTATGCTGTAACAATCACAAAAGCTATCGTTTCTGCTTCTCCTTGAGGCCAAATGAACTAAAGTCTGATTATTCATTTTTTTGTCACAAGAGCCATTTAAATTGTTTCATTTGAATTCAGAACAGCGTTGGACTGTAAGAAAAAGGAATCAGCTGGTTGCTGGTAATTATGAATCAAGCGATTTTATATGAATGACGGTGGATGTGAGCAAGTTCTGGTTCTTTTGGCTTGTTTTTGGCATCATCAGAGTGGTTTGGCCGTAGACGTAGAGATACAGTATGTGTCTACAGTTGACTGCTTGTGACTTGGCCAAAAGCCAGAGAGATCCGTCAGCCTGATAGTGCCTAATCAGACTGTGTAATTACACCCTGCAAAACTCACACCATCTCCCGATGCACCACAAGTAAACATGTTGGAGACCAAACCTCACCCTAAGATCGGAATTTCCAATCAAGAATGAGGGCCATGTTTAATTAAAGGCTGATGAGAAAATACATTTAATTTCAAGTGCAATTAATTATTGAGGCCTGTAATTGGGAACTCTGGGTGAGATGTCTAATGAACCCAATTATGCCTCTTGACAGATGTTTTGACTTGAAGCATGGTTTTATTTTGTCCCAGCTTTGTAAATCGGCACATTTTGAAGTGCAAAAAGGTGGGGGGTGTAAGACGCCACTATTTTCTCTGTGGTCGCTCGCTCATTAGCACATTTGTTATATGTTCCTCATTTTAAGGTCATCTGTATCCTCCTGTGTTCACTTTCATTCACACTGGGTATCTAGCCAAGGACAAAGAGGTTGGGTCCTAGAAAATTTTTCACTGCATAATCATCCAGCTATGCAACAGAGATTTTGCCCATGTGTCTGCCTTTCAGCAATGTAAAATATTATGGCTTTGTTTGAATTGGCTTCTCTTTATGCAAATGTGATATTTGCAGTATCTAAATTTGTCAACACTCAAAAATGAAATGTTGGCTTATGTGTAATCTTAAGAAACTACTCCAATGCCTTTACTATGAATGTTTTATGAATTTTAAATATTACCTGTATCGAAAGACCAAACATTATTCAAGTACAAAAAGTTCCTGTTCATGCAATGCTACTTCAGTGGCCTAGAAAAAAATCCTTTATTCTGCTTTCAGTAAAAATCTAGTAATACTCAATATTCATTGGAAATGATGCATTTATGTGCCAAAGATGCACTGAAAATGAAAGTATAAGCTGAAGCATAAACTAAATAAAAACATAAACAAAGAATGTACTCCAGTCAGTTTCCTTATGATGTTACTTTATTGTTTGATAGTGCTTTATTTTTAGAGAAATGCAGCATGGGAATGATGTGTCTCAGAGGTAGAAACTGGTTCATTTTCTACAACTGTTTATATGGAAATGTATCATTTATATAATTAAGTTCCTCCCCACATGGATATTGCAAAAAATAATCATTCACACCAGACTTCTAATGGCCCAGTTTTGAAGGAAGGACATACTGTGCATTAGTCCAAACTCTGACATTGCCGATTGCTAAAGATCATGGCGATAGTCTAAGAATTGTGCAGTGCTGATATTTGACATTTGACACTGACCTTTGCTATCCCCAGTCATCCTGCATTATGTTAACTCTTTTTCTAGCGCTTTGTTTGAAGAAAGATGGCATGTCAGTGATGGAATGATGTGGTGGTAGAGTGGAGGGGTGGCTTTGATGGATATTTACCTTAACTTTATACCTGTATATCTGACATAGTACAAATATAAATGATCCACCACATGGCTTGGCAGAGAGTGGTGTTTTACACCATTGACTGCCATTCAAGTGTGGTGTAAACATAGGTGTGAAATGAGCAACCGATGGCTCCCACGTTTAACGTCTATTTAACTTTATTTTTCTTTTAATTGACCATATGGTAAAAACATTTTTCAGTCCAAGGTATTTATATGACTGGATTCTATTAAGGCTTTTTGAAATACCTCGAGATAGTAATGCTCAGTATTTGATCATTTTGACCAGTAAGATGAGAAAAAAAGGATTCTACTTATCATAGCTTCCCTTGAAGTGTGCACTACTTGGAAGGTGCTATTCAGATGTGAGAATAGGAGCACGGGAATGCTGGCAGATGACCCACAGCAATAAGCGCTGACTTCCTGAGATTTGCTGAGAATTCTTCACTACACCACAGTGCTACAGTACCTCTGTTCCCTAATTGGCACATGGCGTGACCCAACTTACTGCCAAGAGATAAGCGAAAGGAGGGCACAACATGTGCTCAGGAAAGAATGGGCGATGCTACGAAGTTCAGTACTCTTGACAGGTCAGTGGCATCGGCGGAACACAGACACAGCTTGTCTCTGCCTGTAGCCATCTCATTAGAAGTACCTTGTTATTCCTACAACCTGTCTTCATTTTGCAGCCAATTGCTGCAGCCTTCGAAGTGTCAATGCACAGTATTTGCAAAGTTTGAAAAGCAAGCAAAACAAAATCAGGAGGCTTTTTGCTGGCTCAGATCCAATGCTCTGCATATCATTGATACCAAGAAGGAGTTCAAGTAAATCTTTAAGGATGGGAGGCCTCTTCAACCATTTTCCATTATAGGCCTTAGGGACGGATGGGATGAATGGGATGAACGGGGCTCACAAAGACGTGATTACTAGGACGCTTGGACTGACACCCTGCCTAGTGACTCTGCGATGGTTCTGCCAACAACATACACTGACTGTTTTTTTTCCATTTAGCCAGTCAATGTAGAGCTACAAATCAAAAGAAATGTCTTTCTTGAGCTTACAAAATAACAAACAAAACCATCTGTCTCTTCACTGGGTGTCCTTCACTGACACAATCATTTCCACAGGCTCTGGACAGACACAGAACAGATACTGGTGTCGCTGTTGAACTTTCATCCTGTCAGGGAATGTTTGTATTGTCTTTGTTCACAAATTAATCTAATCTAAATATTTCAGTAAGCTTGTGGTACTGTTAATCCAGGGTCTATCTTGATAATATTAGCTATTATTTTAACGCATCATGAATATCCAGTTTCATTTGAAAGAAAAACAAAACTATTAATTTTCAGCTCTGAGAAGCACCTGGTTCATATTCCAGGACTAAAAACAACAAATAATAATACCATCATACTTAAGATGACAGCTACCTTAGTTGGATTTAATTTTAATTTTGATTTTAATTTTATAGTCTGCTGCCACCCTGAACACACAGTTCCTGTGTCTCAGCTTTGAAGGAATTAAACTTTCATTAGCAGACGAGAGGTCCTGAGTGAGTTGAGATCAGGTGATGTGCTCACAACATGTGCTTGTGCATATTGTTGATGGACAGACTAGATTTTGAGGATCCCAGTCATAGTCATTGTGTTCTTACCTCATTTTCAAACACATTCAACAGTCTGTTTGACTTGTTGATTGGCATTAACCTAAATACATCAAACACAAATAGATAGATAAATAGACAACTGTGCTTTTGAGCCAAAGAAAATAAACTCTGAATTTATGTATAAAACTTTAAGCTATGATAATTCGTTAAAATTTATGCATGTCATGAATCTGTAAGCCACTGACAATTTTTTTCCCTATGTATTCAAATAATGATGGGCACAGTGTGTGTTGTCTGAACAGTCACTGAAAGGCTTATTAATGACATGAAGTAGTGTATGCTCTTATAATAGGGAAAAAGGAAACACATTTGAAGAAAATAACATTGAAAGGACAGGAGAGGTCTTACTCCCGGCTTCGGTCTAATAACTGTCAGATAATTTCACTCTTTATAATTGAATTGCGTGGTTATTTACTTGAGGAGCTTAACAGAACCAACAAACCAATAAAATAGCTATATTGAGTTTCTGGGCCTTTTCTGCTGACTGTTGACTTCCAAGGTGGTTTTTGCCTTGCTAAGCTCGTCTTGTCCATTCTCTTATTGGTAATCTGTCATGGTCAGCCCCTCCTCCTCTGTCCTGCACTCTACTGCCATTGTTCCAAAGGACATTTCTTTTGTCGACCTTGTAAAATATCAGCATGCTTCATCCAGTGTGTTCACATTGAAACACCCCTGGTGTCTCCCTGCTGATGTGTTTTTTTTCCCTTTTGTCCCCTAGTTTTGCAGGGGAATGGAAAGGTAATGGGGTTGGAAAAATGACAAGGCACTGGGGATGGTCCATGCCAATGTTGGTGTGGAGAGACAGATGTTGTCTCGCGAGGTCAGGATAGCATTCATCTGCTGGTCTTACTACTCAGCACTTTTGAAAAAAATGCCATTAACCATTAAACCGTGTATTGTTCTTCATCCTATGGAATTCACGTCCTGTTATTCCATCTCCCAGCTGTCACCTTTGGATAATTTCTAAAAATAAAAGAAAACAGAATAAACTTCTAGACTTTTTGGGGCTCTTTGTATTGAGTATCTTTTTTACTTAGGTAAAATTAATTCAGAGTAATCTTAACATAAATGAATTCTGAGGTTGTCTTATGTTTAATATTTCAGCCATGCACCTTTTTGGATTAAACTGGCACCTGCAGCCCATGCAGAGACAGATGTACCAGCTGTCAGAGGACAATACAAGTGGCCTACCCTTTCCCACGGATCTGAGCTTGCCACCACTAGGCAACACAGGCTTGGAAATACCAGACCGCAAGGGAAAAGATGACAGTAAGTGCAATCTTTAGAAGGATACCATATTTTAATTAAATGAACACAGTTGTTTTTTCCTCCAAATGATATTTGAGTAAACATATCTTAATATAGATGATGTTATGTCTGAGATGATTGGCATGAATCTCTGTTGACTGTATACACTGTTCCACCCACATGAGAAAAAAAATCGACATTGCACAAGGAAAAAAGTTTTTCAAATCTTAAAGTTTACAGATGACATTTTGGAGCTCAAGCTAGTTTGTTATTATTTGGTTATCCAGTTTCACATTGTGTTCACATGTCTCCATGGTATGCAAAGAGATCTGCATTGTAATCCTATGAAAGTTGTTGTAAGGGGGAAAGTGTTATTTGTTCCTGGAGGGAGAAAATGGGACAGCTTAAGGGACGGAGTATCCAGGGGCTGGAGGGGGATTAGCCACTCTGTCCTCTTCAGAACGGATGTGATCCTTTCATCTCCTAGTCTGGGCTGCCTTTCCTGGCAGCCAAAGAAAGCATGTGCTCACCCCACGGTACCAACTGCTCGACTCGAGGAAAGTTTGCTCTGTTCCATTCTCGAACAAATGGCCCCAGATTTAACCATGTGATTTGCCACTGGCAGACTACAATAGGTAGAAGATGGGGTCATTACCATATAGATGAATCCAGGAGTTGTCTTTTTCATTTACCAGACAGCAGAAAGTGTGTTTAGCTAACAACAAGCATGACTACAGCTCAGCTTAGACCCTTGCATGGCAGCCGTTGCTGATAGGAAATCAATAGCCATAGTTTTCTAAATAAGTCTCATTCTGCTGTGCTGTCACCAGAAACAATGATGATCTATCTGATGTTTTATCAAGGTGATGCAGATGTGTACCGTGTTGAAATTCAGTCTAGCTCTCTCTATCTGAGCCCTGTCTTTCCATCAAAGTATTATGTTGTAGTTTAGCTTGCAGAACAACAACCATTTATTTAACCATGAGGTCCATTATCACTGGTCTCGGCTTATGATTTATTTAAACAACCTGATGAGTACACCATTAATGTGCTGCATAAATACAAACACAACCCCAACATGTGGAGAACGAGCCTGCGTGTTGTAGCATTATGTAAAGCCCAGGTCTGGGAGACGGGGAGTGTGTCCCGTCCTCTGTGATAAAACCCAATGCCACTGATGGACTTTTGAGAAGACCGCCATCTGCCGTGCCACGTGTAACCTAAAGCCGTGTCTGCCACCAAGTCCTGGGGGTAGTTTGTATGGACGTCTGCTTTAGTAGACTCTGCTGCTGAAATTAGCTCATCTACATGGGCAAACAGATGTTGCCATTTCCACGGAGTCCAATATATGGTGTATTATGGAGCATATGGACAATTTTTGGCAGTGGGTGTGCTAGTACCTGAGCGGGTACAACTATAAGAGATCCCTCTCTACTATAATTACAATTTTCACTTTATTGCTTTTTGTTTTATTATAACTGTATTTTATCACAGTGTTGAAGCAGTTGTATCTTTCACACCTTTTCCACTCCATATGTTCAGCCTTTTAAATCATATTTTTAGAACCTTTCATCACTATTTACTTTGATGAACAAGATTTATTAAATGTGTGCAGATCATAAAAAAAAAAAAAACTGCTCACTAAACTTACCATGTCTGCTGCAGTCTAGACAAAATGAGTGTAGTTTGATCCTCAGTTCAATGATAGGATGTCAGTGCTTTGAAATAATCAATGCTACCTGGTACTGAAACATTTCAGCATTTCAAAATTTAATTTTAAAGAGGATTTTTGTATTTACCATTTCATACAAAAAACACAAAATACTTCAGGACGTAACAAGAGTTTTATTTGAGGATCAGACTGATGTTCAGTCAGATTATTCTTTCTTTTGTACTCTCTCCTTCATTGGAATTGGGACTGCTGGCAATGGTCATTCATAACATTTTTTTTCCCTGGCTGTCAAGGATGTGATTGAATATCTGTGATATGGTCAGACTATCATGCTTCAGCAGACTGACTCCCTCTGCCCTCCACACACTGGATTAATGGTGTGATCTCTTTGACCGATTTACTTTGTGTGCAATGCAGGCAAATTGGACAGCTTGTTCCCAGATGACAGCTATATAGATATGGGCGAGATTGACGTGGGGCGCAAGGTCGCGCAGCAGATTCCTCCTGGTATCTTCTGGAGGTCCCAGGTCTTCATTGATCATCCCATGTACCTGAAGTTTAATGTGTCCCTGAGTAAAGATGCCTTAGTGGGAATCTATGGAAGGAGAGGCCTACCTCCGTCACACACACAGGTGGGAAATATTTGACTGTAACTGTATGTAATGTATGTACAGTTTATGTGTTTTTGTTGTGGTTATTAGTTGTATGAAAGGACAGTTTTGAAGACAGTAGTAAATTGTAAATGAGTAGCTGTAAATTACAATCATGCCTCAGGTTCTTTTTCTATTCTTCCTCTGCCACAGAATATAAATTGGGATATTGTTTAAAAAAATCTATCTAACCATGAAGGAGCGTGTCATGAATACAAACCAATTCATAAATCTCTTTATTGTATTATGAATCACTTTCTTTGTTGCAGAAAGGATTTGACGCAAATTTCTTTCAGGTTCAATATCATCAATGAATCACACAAAGATACAGGGCTTGGGGGAGATTTTTCTTTACACTAATTTCGCATCTATGTGCAGCACAGACTCAGATATATCATGTTATTAATCACGTCTGACTGCCTGGATCCTGGAGTTTAGGTTTCTGCTGTAAATGTAACTGTAGTTGAACAAATTGTTAATAACATGATTTTTGTTTGCATTAATGTCCAGTGTTATTTATTTTTCAGTCAAAAGATCATGTTTGCCGTTTTTTCTCTTTTTACTTCAAAGAAAATAATCTCGAGTGGAGTTGTGGTGCTTTGACTGATTACACATAGAGTGGCAGATCAGTCATGATTCCCTTCCTTATGTAGATGAAAATGAAATGTCTCATTGGTATTCATTGAGTCGCTACTGACTGCAAATTGTTGCAGATGTTATTTGGTAAACACTAGCTTTAATTTTTTTCCCCCCAGCTTCGCTTTTTTCACTTTGATAGTTTTAAACAAAGCTTTCATATAAGATATCTGAACTATGAAATTATCACAGCCCATCCAGGCACCATGTGCCAAGACTTACTCAGGCTCCTCTGGAATGATGAGTTATTCATGCAGACCAAATGATGCTCCGCTATAAAGAGGGCTGAAAGCACTCAAGTCTCATGTGTCACTCTAATGGCGTGTCTGCGGTCCATCTATCAGTCTTTCTCACTTTCTGTGTGTCTGTCTGCAGTTTGACTTTGTGGAGCTTTTGGATGGGCGGCGGCTCCTGGCCCAGGACATCCACGGTCTGGAGGGGACTGTGGCTATGCAGCGGAGCCTGGTACCCATCACCACACACGACACAGGTTTTATTCAGTACATGGACTCAGGCATCTGGCACCTGGCCATCTACAACGACGGAAAAGAAACTGAAACTGTCTCCTTCCTCACCACTGCCATAGGTGAGCGCCCTGGGCATGACCTGCTGCTGAAACCTGTAATAGCAATCCACATAATCCCTATAATACCAACCAGCAGCACTCCACAGCAAACAGCCCAGACTTGGGGCATGAGTCAGAGGCAGTTTTAGGCAGATTTCAATAGCCAAGGAAAGTGCAGGTTAATCAAGGTGAAGATGAATATTACAAAAATCAGGACATCAGTGCTATCCTGCCATGCCCCTGAGTAGGGTATTGAGAGATCATAATATCCTCATTAGCCTGAGTGTCTTCCGAGCGAATCAGGGGTCCAGCTTCTGGGAACCATTTGCATACAATTCAAAGTATGATTGTACCCTCCTGCTAGTGCCATTTTTGATCATGATTTGCTCCAATTTCCATCTACTTTCCATATATCAAAGTAGGGAAGATATTTCTCTCCTCTGACTAACTCTGTGTGGCACACGGCTGTGTTTCAGACATACGTCCTCCTTTGTGGAGGTGATTTCGTTTTGTACGCTCCTCTTTGTTCTCCCTAAAGCGCCTTTGATTAGCACTGCTGTATCAAGCAAGGTGTGAGAGGGCCCGAGGTGTCGACTTTCACAGGGATGGCAGCTGGGAGCTGTTCTCGCATGCTCTTTAATTAAAAGCTCCTGGGCCAGAGTCCATCTGTGACAGGGGCTGTGCCAGGCAGCAGATCGATGAGAGGCTGTCCTCAACACCAATGTAACACCAAGTGGAGACAGGCAAGAGATGCCCCCTTGCTGTGCCAACAACAGCTGTAATTCAATACTTAATATATGATATGACACAAGAAGAGGGTGTCAGGGCAGCATGTTTACTTTTGCTTATTTCGTCTTGAATGGGTGTGCTTGAAGACCCCCTGTGGTTTGCATCAGAGAAAACACAACTAGATAAGGTATTCTATGCAACGGATGGGAATGGGGATAGGATGGGGTGGGGCAGAGTTAGTCAGAGCTTGAATTCTGCCTCTGTTCATTTGTATCAGAGCTGATCTGCCCACAGGAGCTCAGAGGGAGGCATAGGGGCCCTTTCTAAAATGGGTCACCGGTTAAGTGCCCTTCAGCAGAAATTGAATCTCACCAACTGCCTGAATTGTATTGAGCCGTGCAGAGAAAGAGTTGACCTTCAAATACAGCCGCACAGGCATAGAAATATATGTGAACAATATCCAGAACAGGCACACTGTGAGACACATGCTGCATTGTTTAGAGGACACTAACAGTAAGATAATTTCAGTGTTTCTGACAGAGTTGGTAAGAAAACTCGTCTTCATGCTCCTCACATGTATTAAATGAAAGGTTGGCTTGTTACACATAGCCATGTCATAATACATCTGGTGGGATAGAGTGTCCCTGTCTTTAATCTGGGCTGCTCCTCATTACTTGGCTGTGGCTCCATGGCAATGTGAAATGTGTCCTACTGAATGTTTTGTATCACAGCCCTCTGGAGCATGAAGCCATTTGTCCCTGCTGCCTGGTGCCAGACATGCTTCAACCCCGACACGGCTTCCTGTACAGGGGAGCAAAGCAAAGGGAGGCAAAGACCCAGCACCAATGTCTTACTCTATATCCTGTCTCACTCTATAGTGGAGGCTCTCTCTGTACACAACAGCCCATCATTCAAAGGTGCTGAGCATCCTCTGAGAGCATGGCAAGGCGCTGATTAAACCTGCCTGCTGCACGCTACTCTTTCCTCACCGACTGGAGAAACTCACACAATAGTTAGCTCCCCTGATATGAAGGGTAATGAATTTCAATGAAGCTCTGCTTGAATCCATGATTTATGCGTTGGCCTATGTCGAGTGTGTGGCTAAGAGATATTCATGGCCTTCCTTGCCTGCTCTCAGAGGAAACACAGGCAATAGACATGGGGAGTGTGTAGTCTACTAAAGTGTGTCCGCATTCAGAATGGAAGCACTGCAGTTCAAGATTACTCAATTAAATATGTTCGATTTGATGGTTTGTTGTTCAGTAAAGACATACCCAAGATAGTTAAAGATAGGGTAACCTTAATTAGAGGCACATTAATGTAGAATACCTGTCCGCTTAGTATGTCAGTCGATTGCAGCTTAAGTTGGATCTTTGATGGCCTTGCTTGGTGAACAATTAATTACAACCACACTTAGTTTTTTTTTTTTCAGTCTATATACTTGAGCTGCAAGATCCGTGTCAGGAATCTCTACTGCATAATTGTACTTCTGGGAGGAGTATCTAATGGCCACACATCACCAACTACTACCCCCATGCCACCCACCCCCACCACATATGCACACACACTGTTGCCTTCACTAGCTTTGAGCAAAAATAAGCCCAAACTCCCTACTGTAGGTAGATATTATTGTTGGAAACCATCAAAACCCCACCAAAATGCTGATTTGCCTCCACCACCCTAGAGGATAGTATCCTCTGCATCCCCTCACTAACCCAACATGACAAAGGCAAGCCTGCAGCACTGAAAACATCAGCAGCGTATCTCTGCTCACTGCCTCTCTCCTCTTGTCACTGTATCTCTGGTCTGCCTCTATCTCTCTCTCCCTCTCTCTCTTTGTCTTCTCTCTCTGTCTTGCGTTGCATCCTCAGTGATGATTGACTCTCCAGAGTAAAGGGAAGCTGAATCCATGGCTCACATTTCTAGCCCTTTGTGGAGCACAAGAGATTCTTTGTTCAGTAAGTTTTGCCTCAGAGCTTCTGCTGCCTGAAGGCAATGGACAAGATTGAATATTTTTCAGCACCATTTCGGGCTTAATTCAGTGAGCATCATGTTTCAGAATTCTGCTGCTGTCGAGTGCCTCAGAGATCAGCGGTCACTCTTCTTTGTAATACAAGCTAGTGTCAGAGCATGGTAGCAGAAATAATTATTTTGCCAATTTATTTCATATAGTTAGAGGGATCAATGGAGGAAATTATGGAGAATGTGGTGCTAATTGTTTGCAAATTCCTTAAGGTCGTGAGGAAACAAAGAAAGATACAGTAATAAAGCAATGGAAGTTCATTCACAACTTAAAGGGAGTAGAGGGTAAGCATGTATATAGAACAGTCAGGGCCATCTTGTGTTCAACATTTAATTTGATGTTTTCTGATTGAGAACATTCATATCATAGAAAACAATTTTTGTATGCATTTACGAGTACAGGTATTTTTTTTATTTTTGGAAGGGTTGTCTCATAAGGCATTTGTTTCACATGCTATGTTAAAAAAAATCACATTCTTATTTTTGTGTCCTGTGTACATGGTAAGGCATCTGTTAACACCAGCCACCGTAGAAAATACTCTCTGAATCAGATTAAATGATTGGGGGTTGGTGATGAAATCGCACACTGTTTTATTTGAGCACAACTAGATATAGACGAGGTGCTAAAATACGGTTTGTGTATTCCAACGCAATTTTCATCGTTTTGTCAATTTGTTCATTTTGTTCTTTTATACAGAACTGATAGAGGTTGTTTTCAAAGATATGATTGATGATATAATAAAAGAACACACACACACACACACACACATATATATAAATATGTGTATATATATATATATAGCATTGTAATGAATAGACAAAACAGGAACACAAAGTAGTCTGCCTAGTCTACTCATTGTTCTGCAAATACAGAAAGCAGACTGAAAATCAGACCATAGAAGAAAATATGATCCAGTAACATTACCCATGGCGGTGGGGAAATTCAGGTTCCAGTGTTGCTGATGCTTTAAATCGTCTGGTTGAAGTGCGCCAAAAAAGCATCAAATAATTTTTGTCAAATGATGCATGTCACTTATCACATCCGGTGCATCGGAACTTCTGAGAATTTAGTTTGTGACTTTTGATAGAAGCCCAGATAATCAGAAATTGTGTATTTTTCTTGAGAATCCTCCCATCTGGGTGAAACATTAGTAACACTCAAAAATGTTTTGCAGTGAAAGAGAAATGTTGACAGGATCGGAGCCTGTGCTTATCACTGTCATTAGCGAAAGGATAATAATCAACCCAGAGAAAATGAGTGGGAGGAAAATTATTTTTCAAACCACATTACTCAGAAAAGCTCTTGATTGCTCTCTTGCAGATTCTATTGATGACTGTCCCAGTAACTGCTTTGGGAACGGTGACTGTGTTGCTGGAACATGTCACTGCTTTTTAGGATTCAAAGGACCTGACTGTGGGCGAGGTGAGTCACACCCTCAGTCATAATGTCTTTATTGATCGACATCATTCAGCTACATAACGTTTTAGGGGCCTGACCAAATTATATTCACTGTGTGGCCAGAACAAAGACATTTTAATCTTACAATTACTTTTTATTGTACTTCAGATCTTTCTTATTGAATTACCACTGCTTCACCTGATGATTCCTTTGTATCTCTAGCTCACCTAATGGCCTATAGTGTTACATATAAAAGAACTCCGGAATAACCATATAGTGAAGAGGCTTTAGATTATAGGGCTGGTATTGACTCATTCTTTCAATTACTGAAACCAAGGCTGTATCCATTTTTCACCAATGATTACATGAAAAACGACTCAAGGCAATGTGTTAGAATCATAGTAGTTTTGGTTACATCTTCACATCCATATCTGACATTTTTTATTCAATTCTTTTTTCATTTCAACAGCTACACAACAGCCATTGTGTCGACACTTGTTGTCTGGTTTTGTTAGAATTTTGGTCACATCTGGATGCTAAAGTGAAGTAATTTGTGCCGCATATTGCATACTAGAAAGGAAACCTTTTAACATTTTGGTCAGAGGCTCATTGTCAGATCGAGGCTTAGCACACACTCACTATTCTTTGAAGCTATGGTTGGAGGGGTCCATTCAAATGGATGTATGCTGTCTGCTCTTTTCAAAGCTGCCTGTCCAGTGCTATGCAGTGGGAATGGTCAATACCTTAAAGGTCGCTGCATGTGTCACAGCGGCTGGAAGGGCTCCGAATGTGACGTTCCCACCAACCAGTGCATTGACATCACATGCAGTAGCCATGGGACCTGCATCGTGGGAACTTGTATCTGCAACCCAGGCTACAAAGGAGAAAACTGTGAAGAAGGTGATTGTTTTAATAAGTCATGGTTAATGTATCCTAAACTTATAAACTCCTACATTATATGGCTGCTGTTACCACTAATGTAGCTTGTTAGTGCATGACATTTTAGAAGAATCCTCATAATGGGAACAGTTATTAGGTTGGTATGGCTTAATTTAAGAGTCTATCTGGTAGTAAAGACAGTGCATCCTCTATGAAGAGCATTGCAGCCATAACACTTCGCAATATGCATCCTAGGTGACTTTTTCAATATAAATCATGTATATAAGGCATCACGTTAATCGAAACAGTCCATTTATTGCCTGAATTTCAGGCAGAAAGTCTGATGTTAATCCATTAGGAACTCCACATTCATGATCCTGGATAAGGCTTGACCAGATAAGATTGAAGGAGCCATTGTGTTTGTCAGCTCTTGAAGGCTCTCATTTCAAGATGAAAAATGGACCCTGAGAGTTTGATAAATGGGGGTTTGTGACATCCATAGGCCCCCATTCTATTTTGGGTAGAGTGCTAGCCATAAGGAGTGGAGGGGAATGTGGACCAGGGCCCTTTAACATTTTTACCTTTCTTCCGTGCGACCTTCAGGCACAATGATTAATTGCCAGGAGAGAGTTTCTTGTCAGTTAGCCTCTGATCTTTGTGCCTTGTGCCCAAACCATCTGCTAAGAGGCAAGGGATCCTGTTTGTCTACTATAACGGCCTTTATATCCATTTATGTCACAGTAAAGGGGAGCTGCCATGGCGCGGCCTGCTGCTCTCAGTGGCTAGACATTGCTCCTGCATGGCGCCCATTTGCCATCTGTGTTTGCTATGCTGATATTGTCTGGTAAAGAGAGCGTCATTATTGTGATTGCATGCTCCCACTACTCTAGTGCCTTACAAAGTTAGCGCTCATTTAACAGCATGTCAGAGGAAAGGATGCTATAGAAACAGGCGTTAATTTAATTTTTGCATACTAATTGAACTGATACCTTGTACAATTACGCAGTGTACAAAACAGAAGCCAGTGCAAGACTTCTGTAAACTAGAATTGTTTGCCTAGGAAGTCTTACTTTCCTTACTTACTCAATTTTCTCCTTTACATTCTGTTAATGTGGGTTTTAATTTTTCCAGTTCTGAACTACTCATCACTGTGGCTTTCAGTTTAGAGAAAAATGCCTCTGCCAAGACACCTTCCATCTTTGCAAATTCTTTTCATTATGAGATGATGGGCAAGTGTCAGCAGGAGTGTGGGCAGCGCCTGTAGGTTGGTGCTGCAAGCCTCAGTTTGAAAACAGCCATTTAATTTGCTTGTTGGTAAATTTTGATTTTAGAGGAATTGGGTCTCCTCATGCAATTATCTGTGTGTTTTCGCTGTACATTTATTGTACATGTGCTAAGACAGTTGCAGCTGCAGTTGAGCTGCAGCCCACTGCAAGCTCAAATAGAGACACCAGGTTGTTTCTCAAAGAGGGAAACAGCAGGTGGCTGACGTGTTCGAAACTGTATTTTTGCAACCCTTTTAGTGGACTGCCTGGACCCAACATGCTCAGGCCGTGGGGTATGTGTCCAGGGAGAGTGCCACTGCTTTGTGGGATGGGGCGGGCCAGGATGTGAGAGCCCCAGGGCCTCTTGCATGGACCAGTGCTCAGGACACGGAGCTTTCCTGGCAGACGCCGGAACCTGCAGCTGTGATCCCAACTGGACAGGCCATGACTGCTCTACAGGTGAGTGCTTCCCCCAGATAAGAGTACACATTTCCTTTCACAAAGCAGTGCCAATTTTGATTGTTGTATTACCAAGTAGAAAATAAATCAGTGCATTGCCAGAAATTATTTCATAGGTCAAGTTAATTTAATTTGCCAAGATGGAATTTTTTCTGGGTGGGAAAAGCAGCCTCTTAAAGATGAATAATTATCGGACCTGGACCTTAAGGGTAACCATTCAAGTAGAGCTGCTGCATGAATTTAACTATAAAGTGAGTAAGAGAAAAAATAAGAAATAATGTAATACAACAGTTGAAGGTTTCAGTTTTGTCACAGCTGCGTTCAGATGAAACCTCAGTCATGCCTTTGTTTGTAGTTAGACATTTCTCAGTTATATAATCTCTCATGCTTATCGATCCGCAACTCCTGACAAATAGTCATCACAGTTTTGCCTTTCAGTATAATGCAACTTTAGTTTACTACCTCACAATAGACATGTAATAACCTTGACATCGCTATCAGTTCATCCCTGATAACATCCTTGCCTTTTTTGTCAGAATTTATTTCACTGCTTGATTTAATAAAAGTTTGATAATTGCTAGACTCCTCACAGAAGTAAACATTTCTGATTATGTTAACAAAAATGGCTCACATAAAAGCCTCAATTATTCACATCAATGATCAGTTGGAGGTCGACTGCTAGCAATCAGACTCTGGTTGATTTCGCTCAAAATGTATTTCTTTTACAAATGGTTTCATCCTCAGTCTCCACATGGTTAGCCGGCAGTCACAGAAAAGAGGGGAAACACGCATAGTGGGGATTTTGTCAGAGGCATAATCAGACAGAGATAATGCAAGTTAATGCTATTTCTTCAGTTCTGGCTTTGTTCACGTTGCCACAAGGATCACAGCTGATGAAAGCTTCTTCTGCCATGGAGGATTGTTCCCATTGTTTTCATTTTATCCATTGGGAATGTTCTCCCTTGGTAGTCAGGAATAGGCCCAGCACAATATACCATTTTACAGCTAGAATGTACCTTCATGAGGCTGTAAGGATGAAAAAATGTCCTCCACAATTTAGATTTAGCACTGACAGCAGCCTGCTCAGACTTAACAAAGACGTATTTTACTGAAAAACCACAGTGAACTCAGTGGTAGAGGTAGTTAAAGAGATGTCAAATGTAGGTATGTAACATCATTCACTTGCAGTGTGGGCAAATTCAAAAGTTCCATAAAAAAAAGGGTGTTTTTTATTTTAACTGTAAAGCCAGCTCAAGAATTTCACAGTTTTCCACACATATAAATGCTCATATGACACTGTATTCATGTTTTATGGTCATTATCTGGCAGATTACAGCGTCAGACAGCTCTGTTTGATCAGGCCTCTTATGTGTTGGTAATCAGTACATGAGCTCTGTTTTTGCAGATGCTGATACAGTTGCGGCCTTCAGCTGCTTTCATTTAGACAACATAATTTGTATTCTCACAAAATATTTCGGAAGTGAGAGTTTTAGTCCAGCAGTCACTTGGATCCACGAGTCCCTTTATATTCCAAGCAGACACAATGACCTATTAGGTAATCCCAGGGATTTTGAGGGAAATGGGCAGTTAGTCTGAGTTTGCCTCGCAGAGAAAGAGCTCTGTAAATGATGATGAGTTGGCTCTTTATCCGCCTTTATCCTTTTCATTGTGGAGCTTTCTGTGGTCTAATACAACACTAAGCTTGGTAGTTTGGTAGTGGTAGAACAGCTAGCAGCCAATAACCTTGCAGACTTGAAGGAAGAAAAAGATGGAAAGCGTTCAATACATCCTTCAAGATTCTTTAATACCCCCTCCCCAATACTTTTAAATCACAAACTCATTTTCTCATGTGGTTTTTGGAACAGTACAACCTGGGTGTGCACAGTTGGTAGTAACACTGTTACAAGCCATAAAACAATGCCTGAGGTTTTATGTCCTTTAATATGTGTGTTTTTATGCCATTTTTGCCATTCTCCCACCCAGAGGAAAGTTTGTTTACACGGTCCTTTAGTGCAAATGGTAACGGCCATCATGGGGATGGGGGTATTTCTCACTGTGGACTCCTCTGGCCACGGATAATGAGGGTTTGCCTGCAGGCTGTAATTGCATCTTTATCACGTTAAAGCTTTCTCCTGTGCTCCAAGTGAACAGTTGTCTCGCAGTCAGTTTGAGTCTGTTTTCTCTGACCTGTGTGTGTTGTAATAACTCTGAGAGAAGACCTGCTATGGTCCGTTTTTCTTGCATTTTTTATGTGCTAATGAGATCACTCAAGATGTTCATTAGGTTCATTAGCACCTCTATTTAACTGTGTTAATCATGTCTTTAGAGGATATAGAAGGCACAGATCCACAATGAATAGTTAGAAAAAGACTGATAAGCAAACCTCTGTAACTGAATCCTATTCTGAAATTTTATGTTTATATATATATATAATGATTTTTGTTTGTGTGTGTATATAAGCAGTCATAAGGGGCACTGATACAAATGCTGCGAGCATACTGTGCCTCTAAATCAAAAGTCAGATGTAAAATTAGCATTTTCATAGTTTAACAATATGCTGAGCTGTAATTAGCAGGGGAGAGTGATTTTTTTAAAGCTTTTTAAGCTGGTAATGTCATGGTATGGTTTGTGGCTCAAAATACCACTCAAATTCAATTTGTAGCAATGACAAAATAGACACTCTAAAGGCAGTAATTGACTTATTAAAAGATTTTACCTCCAGTTTCGTCCCCTGTGGTTATATCTGAATTAGCTTGGCTAATAACCCAGGAATACATAGCTATTGTTCCTCACTGCCCATACTGCTAAGCCTCTTTTTTAACAGCATAGTTAATAAAGAGGTTAACATTTCAATGAGATTCATAATAAATCTGTCAGTGTTTAATTTCTTTGAGCTTGCGTCTTGTCATACTCTCCCTTGAGTTCATGAGACGTGGGTAATGTCCCAGGCTCTATCACAGCCTGTCAGGGAGGTCTTTCAGCTGCCACACAATAGCGCCAGCCAAGCTTTACTGTGGCTCTGTCTCTCAGTCTGCTTCATTCCATGAGTGTACTTCTTCCGCTGGTACACTGCACTTAGGTAGAATAAAAACAGCATATTGACATTCTATGCCCTGAAACATTTTATTGAGCTTCGCCTCGTGCCTGTAGCCTATAGTTAAACATATGGCAAAGCCTTGAACACTGCATGTACAACAAGGGAAATACAGTAACATTTACAGTGTAATCAAAATGGCAGTGCTGATAATGTTGCCATTTTTACAAGAGCAGCGTATCTTTTCTTCTCCACCTCCTTTGCGGCAGAAAGTGATGAATTTACAGAGAGGAGAAGAGGGAAGAGAGAAGAATAAGTCTGCTAAGGCCACCACAATCCATGTCTTTTCTTTGTAATGGACTTATTAGATTTGTATTGTCAAAAAGGATTGCCCCTTATGAGGTGCAGGAATTTCTTTTCAGCTGCCATCAGACAAGGTAGTGGAGCGTGGCCGCCTTTCCTTGACAATAACTCCTGGATTTGTCTTTTCTTCACCCTTGTTGCTTCGTCCCGTCACCGCCTTGTCTTCCCTTTCCATCCCACTTCCACCCCCCTTCCTTCTTTTATGTCTGTCTTCCCCCACTCTCTTTTTTGTCTTTTTCTATGTCCCTGTCTCCCACAGAGATTTGTGCAGCGGACTGTGGTGGCCATGGCATTTGTGTGTCGGGCAGCTGCCGCTGTGACGACGGCTGGATGGGCACTGGGTGTGACCAGAGGGCGTGTCACCCTCGATGCAACGAACATGGCACTTGCAAGGACGGCAAATGTGAATGCAGTCCGGGCTGGAACGGAGAACACTGCACTATTGGTAGGATGGGAGGAGGTTTTGCTTTGGGTGGGGGGAGTGTGTGTGTGTGTATTTCTATGTTTCTGGAAGGAGTTTGGGGGCCCAACAAAGGCATAGGCTGTCTCTGTCTGCCTGCGTGTGTGTATGAAGCGCTGGGTGTGAGGGGAAGGGTCCAGTTGGAGAAGAGAGGGAAAAGCATGCTTAATTGAATTTGTGCAACTCGGTAAAGCATGAACAGGTTTACTCAAGGATCTGAGGCTTGCCTTCATGCATTTTAATGTGGGAATGTGCTAAGGTGTCCTTTCATTTTACTCATCCTCTTCCTCATCTCTTTCTTTGCTCCCTTTCCATTTACTATTAATTTCAAATGCTGACATGTGAGTCATTGTGAGCAAGTCAACCACCACTTTTGGCTCTATGTTTCTACTAACAGTTGTCCTTCTGTAAACGCTTGCAGAAGTTAAGTTTTGAAGACCTTGACTAAACGTCAAGAGCTTTCTCAAAAACCTTGGCTCACTTAAACCTAAAAAAAAGTTTTGACTGAGTTTTCACTGTGTTGCCAGAGAGTAAAGTCATTATGAGCTGTGTGTTCTGTAGTGGATTTCATAATCCTTTAGCAGAGGATGCCAGCAGTGGTTCATGGGTTGATAATGTTGGCTCTTTTTATTTTTGTTAAAATCCTTTACTGAGAGAATAGTTAGAGACGAGCCAACTGAACTTTTTTAAGAAAATGTACTCAGTATATTTGCTATTTTGGAGTTCCTGTAGAGGTGGCTTCCTTTTGTGAGGAATTTGTTTGTCTTCAGAGACTATGACTGCAGTAATATGTAAATACTAGTAAGCAGTAGTCGACCTCTGTTTGTGACCTCTCTGCTTCGTTGCAAATGCCCACTGCCAAATGGACGGCGTGAAGTTATTACCGAGTTACAGTGATGGATGTTTTTGGGTTTGACAATTTCATGTGTTTCAAGTGTAACTTAAGCTTATTAAGATGAGTGTTTTAATGTAGGTAGCCTCGTGGTAGTTGATGTCTAAATATCAGAGGAGTCCATCCAGAGGACATGCTGTGCAATGCCTGCTTTGCAAGATTGGAACTTAACCATTCTGTGCCTGTGTTGCATCTCTTCTCTTCTCTTTTCGTCTCCTCTCTTCTCTTTGCCTTTCTTCTCTACTCTGCTCTGCTCTATTTTATTTGGTTTTATCGATGGAAAGAAGTGTACTTGGATACCACTTTGAGAGATTGGTATTTTACGTGAATATTTCTTTATTCATATTTCTACTCCATCATATTTCAGGGGGAAATGTTGTAGCTAATAGCTACTGATTAAGCTTTTACATTCAAAATGTGTAGCAATTATATAAAATATGATGCATTCTTATAGGCTAACTATACAACATATAATACGTTGAAGTAAACTCCACATCAACCAGCTGTGTAATACAATTTTTACTTGTAAAAGACTACAAGTAAAAGATCCACTGCTGCTTTCTGAACAGTTGCCACCTAACATGGTAACTCACTCATAATCATTCCATGATCCAACCAGTCAAGCATCTGAAAGGAAGTGGAAACACAATGGCCATCTCTTCCCCCTCTGCCACAGCATGTCAGTGAACAGAAAAGTGCAGCTCCCACACATTTGAATCAATAGGGAGATGGGACAAAGGTTGAGAATGCTAGTCTTATAGGTGAAAGCTTTATTCCATATTCAAGTAGATGAAGATAATTTTTCTCACAGTATTCTCATGCATATCCTGGAGCAGAGCTGCCTGAGTACAGAGCCTTGACTCAGTCTGTGAATGTTTTATATGCTGGCCTTACATTATTGATGGGCCTTTTATAAGTGCCATATTGAGATCCCCACTCCCTCGACAAGAATATTCCTCAGTGTCATCCATTAAGAAGCCAAAGATCTCAATTTAAATCAATTTTCATTATTGAGAGCTCTGCATTGGCCCCAGGCCCCACACTGTGAGCGCAGGAGGTCCAATTTGGCCCCACCATTGCTAAAACCTCTGGTGACCTCATCGTATAGAGGTGTTTTAAGATTAAAAGCTCTTTTTGTTGAACACCCTGACCTCCTGTGCAGTATTGCTTGAGAGATTTAAGGGTGGTAATATGTGCATCAATCACGTTGCTTTTGAAATACTCCCCTGAGATATTCTGCCGATCCCAGCAGTTGATAAATGGGGACAGATTGAAATGTTCTCTCTGAACATATCACTTTTTTACCCTCTCTCTCACTCTTTCCTTATTTTTTAGCTCTCTCTCTCTCTCTCTCTCTCTGTCTCATTCTCTCTCGGTGTTCCACAACCCCCTTTTTTTCCGTCTCCATCCCTCTTCCCTCTGTGTTGGATTGTATTTGTTGTGTTGCTTGTAATGCATGGTTCTGCTTCATGACTGCACTTTTCCTTTTTTTTTGTTTTTTTATTTACCTTTTGTAATGTAAACTAACACCTTGCCTTGCTGTCTTGTCATGGAAGTGGCACTGTTCAAACCTCCCTTATATGTCCTGTCTTTTATCTCCCAAGCTCACTATCTGGATAAGGTAGTGAAAGGTATGGCATTCCTCCTTCCTTCTATTTTGCCCTCCTCTCATTGTAACTCCAGCCAGCATTAACAAATCATGCACACACACCATGCTCTTCCCCTACATTGACATATGCAAACACTATGCACCTCTTGTTGCCCTAAACAACTCATTCTAAAGATCCCCACCTCCCATCAACTTTTTGCCATATTGTCACACAGTAATCTCCACTTAGCACTTTCGCACCTGGTGAGTCAAGTTGTGCTGCTTTCTTTTCGTGTTATTTGGTTTGTGTGCAGCCTTGCTTTCTCAATAGGGGGATGTTGGGAAAGGGGCTTCATAACCTGTGCCATGCATTATGGATGAGTGTGCAGCTGTGAGCGGGGCCTGATAGGTGCTGAGGCCGCATCCTCTCTAATTAAAAGAGTTCATGGTCTGGTTGGTGCAGGGCAAGCAAGGGGTGGAGGCTCTGCAGCAACCCTGCCTTTCTGCCTCCAGCACCCTCTCTCACTCTCCCTGTGTCCTTGGTAATGGACCACCTGGCATGAGAGTGGCTGCCAGAGGAGTCCTTCGAACACTTGCAGCCTCACGTTTGGAGCTGTTTCAGGCAGGCCTGGGCAGGGCTCAGCAGGGGCTCCTTTCTGAAAGGGTTGCCAATTAAGTTGAACTGGTGCCAACAGAGAGCGGATCTTTATTTATCCTTGTAATAAGCATTCAGAGCTTACTAATCATCTGTCTCCACTGGTCTAACCAGAGTTGTTTTGTCCATTTGCCCAATAAAAGGACGGCTAATATCCAAACGTGTCTAGGAGGCAAGACACTCTCTAATGGAATTAGCCCTCAACAGTCAGTCCCCTTTTTTCAAGAAAACAAGAAGAAAATGGAGATGGCATAATTTATGTTTCTAAAAATGTTTAATGCCTCAAAATTTACCCCTATTATTCAACAGTCTGTTTGCTGGTTAGTCCTTTTTTGACATAGATTCAAAGCATCCTTTCACAGATCAACAAAACCCATGTTTCTTCTCCAGAGTGTGTGTAAAGTATAAATGATCAGCTGCAACTGAGAGGGCACAACTGCAGGTCGCCCTTGCCATGTTTCATGACTTATACTTGAAAGTTAACATGGCTAAAAGCTTCGCTATATTCTGATATTAAACTTGTATGATAATTAAGTATTACATAGTAGCTTCCTAGATTAGATGAAAAGAAAGGACGCAGAAAGGTCGGGGATAATAGTTGGCAATATTTTGTCCGAGTTCTTTTCATGTATAAGTGTGGATGTTCATTGATCCGTGACTGTATTATGACTCATGTCATGATGCTGTCCTTCCTCTGTTCTGCAACAACCAAATTGCAACTGATGCCACAGTCAGCTTTCAACGTGATCTACAACACACATCTTTTCTTGGTGTCCTTTTTACCTTTTATCTTCCTAAATACTTATCTCTGTTTCTTTCTCCAACTGATCTTTCTCCCTTTAATAACATGTCTCCCATTCACCGCATCTGTCTCTATTCCTTTCTTGCTTTCTCTGTCTCCCACTCTTCTCCTTCCTGTGTGATGTAAGAGCATCGAGACAGCTGCCCCAGTCTCTTTAGTTGATAAAATGGGTCAGCTTAACATTCTCCCTATCAAGGCAGCTTGCTAACAACGCTAACTGTGACAGATTTGTGCGTTTGATATCTTGAGATGTTACCCTCTCCCTCTGCCTTTGCCTCTGCCTCACAGAGGGGATAGGAATCATAAGGTACCAGATAAATGCCAAACAGCCCTAGAAAAATGGGCGAGATAATCCTCTGATCTATGCCCTTGTGAAGACCTATCTGGAGAGAGATAGAGGAATGTTTCACCTGTCGTTCTGCTCCAGTCTGCTTTCAGCTCCCCTGGGGTCACATGCCTGGGAACACAGTTAGTGCAAGCTAAGTCCTCCCCTGCATAATGCTAGTGAGCTCAGCCCTATCCGCCTCCTACTATTTTATTTTGCCTCTCTTAATGACAGAACACACGCTCTCCCTAGAGAGATGATTTTATTGATTACTAAGACGAGTGTGAAGACAATTTATCCAAAAAGAAAAGAGCAAATAATGATACGGACATTTTTTTCAATCGCTAATGCAGGTTTGTTGGAGCTCATTCTTTTTTTGCTGACAACAGTATGATCGTAATGATGGTCACATTCGAAAATCACATTAATAAAAAAGGATCCAATTATGTGCAGAAGTGACAACATATACACCACCACACCGCTCTCATTACCCAGCTTTAGTAGCATAGATACAGGAGGCCAATCTACTGTAGTAATGAGTGAATATTGATTCAGAAGATCCCTCTTATCTGATTTTACTGCAAAGGGATATTAGAAGCTTCACATAAGGTGTATCAAATTAATCAACTTCAGCTGAGGGTCATTATAGCCACCCTCACCCATTTGAAATTTTAAAATGACTTTAGTCTATTGCTACCAGAGAAATATTAGCAACAAACCACTGTCATCAACAAGCCCACATTGTTGTCATTGTTTTTATTGTTGCTGTTGGTTCCCAAACAATTTACAGTATTTATCTATCAGCCTTTAAACCTGCTTTGTTTGATATTCTGTTCCGACCTCTGTCTTTGTCCTTTTTTGTTACACAGAGGGCTGTCCGGGTTTGTGTAATGGAAATGGTAGGTGCACACTGGGTAACAGTGGCTGGTACTGTGTGTGCCAGCTGGGCTGGAGGGGCACTGGCTGTGACACCTCTATGGAAACTGCCTGCAGTGATGTCAAGGACAACGATGGAGGTAAAATCACAAACAGCACACTGCAATGCCTTCTGACACTGGCCAAGCATCAACAGGGACTCTTAACTAGACACCATTTGACTATAGAATTAACCTCCTTTGTTCTTGAGAATATATTGTACCTGGTTTATGCTTTCCAAGCTCAGTGATACTCTTATGCAGGTGAGGGTGAGGAATGGCTTCCAGTCAGTCACATGGACAGCAGGTTTTTATTAAAAAGCAGAGTAGCTGGCCTGAAGCCCCAAGCATGCGCTGGCCCCAGGAGGAAGTCCCTGCTCTGCCCCCTAACTAGCCCCGAGCAGAGCCAGGCACACACACAGAGCCAGCCAGGGGGCTGCACCACTCTTGAGGCCAAGTGGAAGACGTGACTTCCTTTCTTCCAGACCTCATTCCGGGCTTGAGCTATGCACTAGCATCCCTTATTTATGCAGGGGCTGTTTGTCTCCCCATCACTGTGTGGGGACCACAGGGCACTCACTGGCAAAGACGGGGTGCTGCTGGGGATTTGACTGACTCCTGACAGCAGGGTTTATTTTTATCACCCATCTGGCCAGATAGGCCCCTTAAAGCAAAGGGTAGGGATTCCAATGACCCACTTCAGCAAAGTAAAGTGCATTGCACAGCAGCTCTTTCTGCCTTGTTTTGTTTCATCTAAATTCAGATCAAGAACCATGAACAATGCTAGAGGTGTTCAAGGGTTCTCTGGGATGAGATGTACATAACATGGCTCCAGCAATATAGAACAGTAAAAATGAATAATGCCCCAATAACTAAAAACATATATACTTAGTTTCTCTTGCCAGGTGTGTGTCCAGGCTGTTGTTTAATGCGAGAGTGTGTGTGTGACTCGTTTGACCTTGTCAGATGGCCTGGTGGACTGCATGGATCCAGACTGCTGTCTGCAGGCAACCTGTCACACCACCTCTCTGTGTGTGGGCTCCCCGGACCCCCTGGATATCATCCAGGAGACACAGATGTCTACAGCACAGAGCAACCTGCAGACTTTCTATGACCGTGTGCACTTCCTGGTGGGCAGGGACAGCACCCACATCATTCCTGGAGCCAACCCCTTCAATGGAAAGTAAGTGACTTGTTCATCACTCCACACCGCCACACACAACCCAGTGTAACAGTCTGTAAAAAGACAAAGATTATCATTCTCTTGGGAAGGGATGTCTGACATCAGTGTCAAACTGAGTTATCTTTTTTATGCTTGATGATTTGTTTTCCACGCACCATTTTCTTGTAAGAGCATACTCATTCAGTTAAGTCAGTTAAATCAGGGTTTAATATGTTTGACATTTTACTTCACTTACTAAGGATGCTTTACTTTGATTGAATACGTAGTTGTGTAGCTCTACTCATTTTCATTGGATTTATCAGCGATCTCATCTGAATTTGCATTATAACTAACATAAAGTAATGACATTTCAGGTGCAAGCATAATTCGGGGGCTTTCCTTTTTTCACATTATTAATTTAAGCCAGTGCAAATGTAATCGCAGTGATAGATCTTAGCAAATGTAAAAGTTTTGCTTTTATGAGCCAGACCGAAATGTCCGTGTTAGGGAGAGGATCCAGCTATAGGCATTGGGTAAGGACCTGTTGTGTGCATGGCTAGAGGGACTATTGACAGATGATGATGGACAAACATAGAATGTGTCAAAAAACAAGGCGCATTCCCTGCCGTGAAAGGCATCTTGTATTCATGTATTGTGATTACTTTTACTGTAATCCATCTGAGGCCCAATCCCAGAGGCAGAGCCCATGACACCCCAGCCATGGAATCTGAGATGCTTTCATATCAGGCACGATGGCTGTCAAAGTCCCCTAAGAATCCCCTGCCTCTCTTTTCCTTTGTCTCCTTCTCTTTTCATCTTTAATCGCTTGTGAGGCTGTGTCACCTTATTTGCATCCCACTTGCTTGTGGATCTCTCTCATCTTGGCTTATTATACTTCTGTGAAACAAACAGACAACAGTCAAAACAAAAAACAAAAAAAAGAATGAAATAACTTGAGAATGTTTCAAATTTTCATTTCTATTGATAGAATTTTTTTCAAATTGAGTCAAAAACAGCAAACAAATCAAACAAACTTCACAGCATGGAGTTATTATTTCAGGCTTTTTCCTTTTTTTTTGGATGGCAGAAGGTTGTGGTTTCAGACATCCCTATTTTTAGTCCAGCAGAGATGTTGCTTTGTTCTTGAAGAGAAAATCGATTTTCAAAGTGTCACTGCTGAAGCAGGATCATTTCCTTTACTATAATTTGCAACATAACACATCTTAGTATTGGCTGCTGGTTGAGATGTGTGAATAATGTGCTGTTTGTTAACCTAATGCTGTTCATCCTCCCTTATTGTTGCAGTAAAACACGTTTTCATCTCTACACCGTTCAGTGTGTTCTGGCGGAGAAAGAAAAAAAAAAACTGAATTACATCAACTGTCATCACAACTCTTCCTGTGTTTTAGCTTTTGTGGTCGTGTCAGCATATACTTGAGAAAAGCACTTGTAACACATTTGTGACATTTTCCCTCATTGACATTTTTCTGGCTTTCAAGAACCACTCAACATTTCGCAGGTCTTCATTGGACAGGGGAACAGGCGTAGAAGGTTGAGTAATACTCTTGTCTCTCTCACAATAAGACGCAGCCATAAATAAGTAAAATCAAGAATCCAGAGATGAGCTGCAAGATTGGAGGCCTCGGCTCACCTAAAAATATCAGTGATAATCTATTATTCATGCTTGGTATTCATTCGCCACCCACTGACAGATATGAGCGGTTATGACAGGGGGCTCTGGGCTTCAGATGAGCCCTATAGGCACAGTCTCAGCATCTTCCTGATATGCCTGCCCTGGTCACTTGATCATCTCTTTATTGATCCATTAACCACTTCCTCATGCTAGTAGACATGTTGGACTGCTATTCCTGCTGTTTCCCACCACAAAAAGCTGCAAAGGTGCCACTGAATAAAGCATCTGCCACTGCATAAAACGTCTCAACTCTCCACCATGACACATAATACAAGAGGCTGCCAAGGCCCAGCAGCGGATGCTGACTAGAATAGTAAACAGGGACTTTGTCCATGGAACAATTTGGGCAAAGATTGATAGCTGGCTTATAATAGCAAGGCAGAAGCCATTCGCTTCATTTACAGGCTTGCGCTTTTGTTATTTTATTTATAACTCTTTTATTAGCATCAGGCCATTAGTGTCAGAAAGCCTCTTGTTTGTTTTGTTCTCAGTGTGCTCAATAACTTTTCAGAGCATTATATATTTGGAGAGCTAAGTATTTACATTGACATCTCCTCATTTTACTCTCCTGAGTGCGCTTGGTAACATACAGGCAGGGAAAGAGAGGGCTGCAGCGACATGCTTATATTTGTAGCAGGGCTTACCCTATAATCAAGTAATTTGCGTGGGTAATGATGTTTTTGTTGCTTTCGCAGTGATGGTACCATTTATTAGCCCTGCTTATTGAAAGTTCTCTATACTTAACTCTGGAATGCATTTTTTCATTTTGTCTGAAGTACTGCAGAGCAGTGTAGTTTCCTCACGATTACACACTGGTAGAGGTGCATATTTTGATAAATTTATACCGTGTTACAGCTGCATGTCTTTGCGCTTATTTGTAACTTTTTTTCCACCAAAGGTTGTTCAGTTTCATTAAAAGTCATTTGTTTTCCAGAGCTAGTGCCCCATTCAGCTGAAATAGGCAGTTTGTGGTAAACTATAAGAGTAGTTTTGTTCATGAAACATTGACAAAGTTAGCCGTAAGTATTACTAGCTCTCCCCATATCCCAAAAAACATATCTAACATTGATTCACACCCTCAATTTAAAATAAAGCTAGATACAGAAATTCCAGTTCCAGTTGAGGCATTGAGTCAATTCAGAATTGCTTTTTGGAATGGTGCATCATCTCAATGAGTTATTGAAGCAGAGAGGGAAATCAACATCATGCATTAGCATAACTTACATGACATCAATCGCAAAATTCACCCTAAGACTTGACTGGACTAAGTGTTGTTATCCATAATACTCTCTCTTTAAAGAACATAAACCAGAAATAATTTCTTGCTGAATCTGGGTATCACCTGTTTTATTTTCCACATGCCCTCACTTTTCCCCCCCAGCGGATGATGTATGATAAACTGAAGGTTGGCGATATTGTGAAGTCCTTTTTCGACTTGATTGGTCGAGTGAAATCTCACACAGAGGGGAAGTTTCTGCAGAGAATGCTTCACGCTTCCTTTGCTGCTCTTTCTTTCCTTCTGCTGTATTTGATGTCAATATTTAAATCATTTGTCTTGACAGCGAGGAATCATCTCCCCATGTGGTTCACAGAGTGAGGAAGGAGATAGTTCCACTTTCACAGCTCCATCTGAAGAAAATGTGGATGATTGCCTCTTCAAACAGGACTCTAAAATAAACTGTCGGCATGAATGATTAATTGTAGACAGCCGGGCCAACTGCTGGGTTAACTTTAGTAGTAATTCTATGTAAATGCATCCAGATAGATCTTTGGGTATGAGCCCAAGGATTCAGAGCAGTATCTCCTTGCTTGTTTACAGTGCAGTGGTGGACAGCCAAGGTCTTCTGAAGGGGACCCGGCCTAATTAACATAAAACTGGGTTCCTGGGGACCAGGATAGTGAGGGGTGAATGATCTTGCCTCTGGTAAGGACATGTTGAGGGCAGCTCCTAACACACTAGTGTTAATTGTTTCCGGTACGTGGCAGTGTTTAAGACCCAAATGTATTAAAAATAGCCATGGTCTAATGAAGCCGTGGCAGCAAGGCATTTGTTAGGGGACTTTTTGCGAACGACTACAGAAACGATGGCTGACCATGAGTTGGGCCTTACTAATGACGAGGGCAGAACTCGGCGAGGGAGATGTGATACAGCAAGGTCTCAACTCATCAGTTCAGTAAGATTAGGAGGTGAATTTGGACGACTTCCCACTATTGATTGGTGGGGACTGATGATCAGATCTAATTTATGCGGCTTTTGGAGACCTGATGTCAGTCTGGAAATCTGTCGAGGTCTTGATAACCAGCCAACCAAGTGTTACAATCTGCAGTCCTATTATTTCCTTCCCTTGTATTCTGTAATGGAAAAGATAAATCCTCTTTTTTTTAATTAGAGCAAAAGCAAAGTAAAGCCTCCTTATCTCATTATCCTTCCATTCTGGGTAGAAAAACCCCCAGAGACATCCTTGGAGGTGTGAGGTTGTTCTGTTTTTGTTGTTCTGTTTGTTTTTTATTGTGTACAGTATTTATTTTTTGATAACATCCATACTTTTACTGTATATTTTTCCTCTTTACTGCTCTTGGTGAATTTCTGTTGCTTGAAGGAAAAATGCTGTGCTTTTTATTTCTATTACTGTTGGGTACATCGGGTTACCAATAGCTACACCTGCACAAGCCAGTGCTATCCAATATCCTGCTTCGCATTAAATCCCATTTTGTGAAACAGCTTTTTTGACCCCAAGTCAGAAAGGTGTTGATTTATTTCTACGGTCACTTTTGACTCTGGTAATGGTATATTAGACTACATTTTGTTGAAATGTGTTGTTAATATCTTTTATCCATCCCTGTGTGCGTATATGAGGTGGACAGACTGCACCACAAACACAACTAGATAATGCAAGACTATTTGTTTGCACTGCCTGGGTGAAAAGTATTCCATAATTGTAACTCTGTGGGTCTTTCTCACTCCCATGCAGCCATGCTTGTGTCATCCGTGGACAAGTAGTGACCTCGGATGGAACACCGTTGGTTGGAGTCAACATCAGTTTCATCAACAATCCATCCTATGGTTACACAATCACTAGGCAGGATGGAAGGTAAGAGCATCTCCTTTATGCATCACACAGGCACACACACCAAAACAAGAGATGTAGCATAAATGCCACTGACCGCTACCTAAATATACTATACAGAGATGTGCATTGATATTTATATTATTGTCAAATTGGGTTGTTTAGCTGAGCTGAATTGTAATGATGGAAGGAAAAAACACAGTTGCCACTGCAAACTGTGCCGCCATTGATCTGCTTCGTGCTTTCATTTGGTCCAATTTTGGAGTCCTCGGCTCAATTCCCAGAGAAATCAAACAAAGCCCTTCTGGTACACTCATAAGTTATGCTTCAGTAGCAGCAGGGAGGGGAAAGAATAAAATATGCCAATTCAAAGCAGCTCACGGGGGCTATGAAACATAGTGCAGATGGACATTATTTATTTGACAATGGAAGATTTAGAGAATTAAGTGAGACATTTAAGTTTAGGCCACAGACCTGCAATTAATTTGCTATGCATCTGTCTCCTCTCTTGTTGTAGCTTAATAATGCTTTTTTGCAATCAATGTCTTGGGTGAAAAAATAATCCTAACCTTAATTAGTTGTGTGGTTGTTTTAAATCTATGCATATAAAATAGTAAATGCACTTATTGACATAGGTCATTACCTCTAGCTTCCTCAGACATTTATAAATATTTCCTGCGTCAGCAAGATACAGGAAACCTTGTCAATAAACAATCGTCTAGATTGTTGATGTGTCATTACAGTACTGCCAGAACCCCTTCGGAGAAAGATAAATTGTTGTGTGTTGAAGGGTTTGAATAAAACAAGTGGAAGTAGTCTGAGTTCTCTGTTTGGCTGTCTTTGAACGACTCTGTGCCTGCTGCTTTGCCACCAGGAGAGTTTCTCACAGAAATCCAGACAAAAACCTCGGACAGATTTCGATGTGTTTCTTGGACTGAAAGAGAAAGGCCTGGGACAAACCTTGGTTAATATTATTTCTGTTCTTTTCTGAATATGGTTTTTGGATTAGGTGGCACGCACAACCTCCAGTCCCCCTGTATTTCTGATAGTAGTGGCTGTTAGTAAGGCCTTGTGGCAAACCAAGCCCCACTATCACAACACAGCATGAATTGGTGTTTGCTCTCAAAGCCCCACTCGCTCCTGACACTTTTATCAGTCACTGACACTCTAAAGGCCCGCATTTGTCTCAGGTTTCATCTTGATCATTCGTCCCTCTCCTCATTCCCTCCATTTTCTTGTTAGTCCTCTCCCTCTCACTCGGTTTTACGAAAATCTCTCACCTCATCATCTTCACCTTCCTCACTCATTTAATCTGCTCTCCATCCCTTCACGCTCTTCTTCCTCCAATCTCCCACTGCCCTTAAGCCTTTCTTTTTCTGGGCACTTCTCTTTCACTTATTTCCTGTGCTTTCCTTGAGCCCAGGTCTCATGTCCTTTCCACTGCACTGGCTTCCCTCATCTCTATCCTTTTCCCATTAATGCGTGTCCCATTTTTCTTATGCATCACTCCACTTTTCCTTTGCAAAGCCCTATACTCTTTTCTACCTTCCAGCATATGTGTAAACACTACTCCATCTCCCAGCTTCCCCTGTAAACATGCCCAGTCTCCTGCAACTCCCCTGCAATCACTGTAAACTGGCTCAGTGCAGCGTGAAATCAGAAATGCACCTGTTCAACCACTTAGAAATGGGAAAGCTGTCTCAACTCATTTTTATGATGTGTTCTTTATTGTCCAAGACCTTAGGTTTTCTAAATTACCTTTTCTATACCATCTTAAAAAGTTTTCTGGCCTAAACAAAAGAGGTTAGTGTAGTTTCTTTACAGCTGTGTGGCCATTTTCTGACTGACTGAACTTGAGGCACACCTGCTCCCTTTAATGTTTCTCTCCAATAATGAGTAAAATGCTGATATGGATTCCAGCTTGTTAGATTATTAGGTGCTTGTGAGGATCTCTGTAGGAGCCATGACATGTTTATGTATATTGGAAATCCAGTGTTCACTTAATTACTTGCCAGTTTGTTAAACGCTCCATCCAAATGTCTCAATATGAGAAGATATAATAGTCACATCTCACATGCACTTTTATTATTTTATTATACTGTTGATTTCCTCCTTTACATACTCAGTGTCAAAGGAGACACCAGTGTGTTATTGACTTTAAATGTATTTTACCAGTGAATGAGAACTACCTGTTGTTGAGGCCACTCTAGTGAATGAGGACTTTACTGAGGAGCTAATACTAGTGTGCTTTCATCACTTCTTCACAATTTAAGTGCCCACCTTTTACCAGACTATCTGTACAGTCTTTATTCATTACTAACTTTTGCCTGTGTCCTTGATTCACTTTAATATCAAGTAGATACCGCCCAGGTCCTAGCATGTATGCATTGACTGAGAAGTAATTGTGTATAATTTGTTTGAGGTATGCCAAGTTCATTGGCAGGGTTAACTCTTAAAGCAAGATGCATTCCCTGAGGGCGTAAGCAAGCAAGGCTGTTGTAGGTAGCTTAATAAGTTTTGTCACATAGCTTAAGGCTGTTGTCATGATTGATAACAGCCAGTGAATCCCCTCATCGATTGGCCACGCTGCCCATGAGTATCTGTCCAGAAGTATTTTGAGCGTGCGTAGCCTGAGCCTGCCAGGTTTCATGCAGACTGACCGGCTGCAGCTATATGGCTACTGATGGATCACAGCAGCACAAGGGTACACCTATCACAGCCCCCATCAGCTCTGCAGCCTCCGTACTGCAGGACAAACTCACTCTACTTACACCCAGCCAAGGGCAAAACACCAAGAGCGGAGCAAACCTTTGTTTATCACCACAGCCAATCAGATGTTTACCCTCACGGGAAGTTAGTCTGAGCAGATTCTTTATATAATAGCTTGAACCAAGAAGGAGGTTACCCGCTTTAAAGGCTGCAATTTGGACCTGCTTCTGTACCTGTAATTTGGGAAAAGATGCTTCCCATGTGCGGACGAGGCTCTGTCCCAAAGGCATGTAGGTGACCAGGTGCTAATTGGCTCTAAAAGAGACATGACAAGAGCTGCAAAAGTACAGCACAGGTGCAGGGATGCTGGTGTCACCATGCAGCAGTTAGAGATGATGAAATCGCCACAGTGCAGCCTGTTTACTGAGACCCACTCAAGCCAGACCAGAGGCAGAGGCCCTTAAATGCAACAGTAGATGGGATTGCATTGCAGGGCTTTTAGACTGATGTTAGAGTGGACAGCCTTCATCTAAGGGATCGATAGTGAAGTGGCGGCTACCTCCATCCTGCAGCACAAATCTCTCGCTCTCATACATAAAGCACAGGAGCAATGCATACACGCATACGGGGGAAACAGTCATGCCTGAACTCAAAGCATGAATCTACTATTTTCCATTCTTCAAATAAAATCTACAGATTGTGATGATTAGAGCTGTGCTTTTAACAGTGTGACTAATCATCCAGTTGTATTTCCAGCCTGTGTGTGCCAGAAAAATAATGCTAAATAGTAAAACAACATCCTGTCTTAACAGTCCTTATTTATTTAAATGTGAATTTATTACTGTTTCATTTCTAATAACAACACTTCATTAGAAAAATAGTCATTATATTCGCAGTATATTGTGGCATGGTTTAATCCTCAACACACAACAGATTACATGCATTGCTAATGGAAATTTTCCACAGTATTTATTTAAGAAATACTTAATTCATCTTCACTGTATGTGAGCCATCATTCCCCTCTGACATTGTGCACGTCTGTGTTCCAGTTTTGACTTGGTGACCAATGGGGGCATAGCCATAGCCCTGCACTTTGAGCGCGCCCCATTCATCACCCAGGAGCACACTCTCTGGTTGCCATGGGGACGCTTCTTTGTCATGGATACCATTGTGATGCGGCATGAGGAAAATGACATCCCTAGCTGTGACCTCAGCAGCTTTACCAGGCCCAGCCCCCTGGTGTCCCCAGCTCCGCTCACTGCATTCGCTGGCTCCTGCTCCGAAAGGCGCACCGTCGTGCCCGAAATCCAGGTGACTACTCGGCACCCTCACCCTCTTTACTGCCCTGCAGGTTGTGATCTACATGGGTCTCTCCTTCAGATGATTCATGGCACACATCTGGGAGAGACTCTGAAGACTATTCATCAAGTACAAGTGTAATAGTGATTCTGGCTCATGGCAGAGCTGTGATTTTATCTCTCTAGTGTAATTGGTCTGCGGAACTTGGGCGATTTACACTGTGCGTTGTACTGTCTCACTGCAGAGTGATGATGATTACCCTGCACACAGAAAACAGCCTCGACGTTTTTAATTTCTCCTGGGTTGTAGTCTCCCAGGTTAAGCATACAAGTATCAATGGGAAACATTTGCTTTTATATTTCGTGACTATATATATTCTGACACCTATCTACATGTGTATGTGTCCTGTTGGGGCATGCACACACATGCACGGGCTTGTGTGTGCAGGTGTGTGTGCAGCTACTGTATGTCTAGCAGGCATCTCTGTGCCCTTCTCTAATTACTTTGTCACCCACTTTGCTTCATAAGATTTATGGCATATTAGTGAATTTAGTATGCAGTCCTGTCTATTTATAGCAGCTTTGTCTTTGCTATTCCTTGAGCTGCAAGAACACCATACTGGGACATCATCTAATTTACACTTGTCCTTATTAAAAGGAATTTTGATCCGTTAACCAAGCATAGGTATACTCTGCAAGCAAGAAACACATCATAAGTGACGTCTCCTCTGAACAATGTTGCTTTGGGTAGCTGTTCTAATTGTTGCCTTACATCTTGCACTGCACTGTGGAGACAGGCGACAAGAGGTGACTCAATTAGAGCAGAGAGGAGTTGGTCAACCAAACCAGGGGTGTCGACCCTTGATCCTTAATGTGAACACTGTACAATGTAAAGTGCTGACCTACTGTTGTATCATCAAAAGATTATAGGTCTGACATCAGTGGAAATTTCCCAAGGCCACGATGTTGTCTCTTACTAAACTAACTTTTATTACCTTATATATTACAGGACGGTGCACACTCTGAGCCCAAGGGCACTCCTTTGATACCATTGTCATATGGATTCCAGGGAATATTATTGTCCTAATGAAAGACTTGCTAATATTAAATCAATTGTGAAAAATACTCACTGGAGTACATAATGAAGAAATCCTTCATCGAATTCCCTGTAATGCTTGAATATAATTGCCCTCTAATTGATGTTTCTAATCTTCCCAGGGGTCCATATATGTGCTATAAAAAGTAGTGGCCACTGACCAAAGGAATGACAAATTGATAATCTGTGTGAAATGAAGGGCATGGAGGAGCATGTTATTAATCCTACCTTAAACACTGAAGGAAATAGATTTACAATTCCTGTCAGCTAGTTTAGTGATTTACGTTCGCTGTTTGTCATCGATAAGCTTTGTTTTTTGTTTTATAGTCTCTACAAGAGGAAGTGCCTATACCAGGAACAGATATGAAACTCGGCTATTTAAGCAGCAGGACCCCAGGGTACAAGTCAATACTGAGGGTGACGCTCACACACTCCACAATCCCTTTCAACTTGATGAAAGTTCACCTCATGGTGGCTGTGGAAGGCAGGCTGTTCAGAAAGTGGTTTCCCGCATCCCCCAACCTCTCGTATGACTTTGTGTGGGACAAGGCTGATGTCTACAGCCAGAAGGTCTATGGCTTGTCTGTGGCTTTTGGTAAGTGATCAAGTATATATTGCATGTAATGCAATTTTTTTATTCAGTTCACTCATTCTAGTTTTATCTTTGCTTCTTTCCCTAGTATCTGTGGGTTTTGAGTATGAGTCATGTCCAGACCTTATTCTATGGGAGAAGAGGACTGCTGTTCTACAGGGCTATGAAACCACTGCCTCCAGACTGGGTGGATGGACTATAGATAAGCACCATGCTTTAAATATCCAGAGTGGTGAGTCGACAAGCCGCTCATTCAACAAAACACCTATTCAAAAGCTAAATTTATATTGCGAAAGATCTTAATTTAACACATTATTTATTCCATTGTTGAGTTTGAAAAGTATCACATTTTCAACTTGCACTTGCAAAACACATGCAATTACACTTTAACAATAGCCAGTACTTGCTTTAGGAATTGTATAAGAGTTAGTGTCAGTGATTAAAAAGAAGAGAGTATAATACAGATCACTACTTTACAACTGTAAAAACAATAGTTTTATTTTAATTTACAATAGAAACAAGCTTACTTAATTTATGAGAGTAAATCTCATTAGGACTCAGTCATAGACTTTGCTATTTGTTAAGATGTTGCAGTGTTTCTTTTTCTTTTGCCACTTCTTGTATTTTACACATGTCATTCTGCTGATAAGTGCCAGTATGTCCACCCTGTGCCTGAGATGATGCTTTTAGTGTAACTTTGAATTGTCTTCCCTGCCTGTGGCTTTCTGAGGCTTTTTCAATTCGGCAGTGTCATGTAGCCTAAGATAGATCTGACTTTTTTATTACCGCTGTCCATTTTTAGGTGAGGGGGGTCAATTTTCTTATTGCCAGCAAATTACTCCTGAAAGGCAGGAGTAGGAATGAAGAGAGAAAAACTTCGGGCAGCACCTGTCACTAGCTAGGCGTCACAGTCTGTTTGTGTCTGGAAGGGCTCATCAGAGGAGATGAGGCATACTTATATGAAAAGTGCTCAGGAAGGTGGCACTTTGATCTGTCACACTAAACCTGCTGAGTCTGAATGTGCTGACCGGAGGAGGAAGAGAGCTGCTCCTTGCACCCCTCTCCACCTCCGCTGCCAGGGCCTTTACCCTACCACACCCCCCTTTGGCAGCTCCATGTCTTGTTCATGCCCAGCATTTTTAGAATCATCCCTAATTTAATTGCTGTCAGTCTGCTACTCCCAGCAGCAGCAGCCCCTAAGATTAAATCATGTCCCAGGAGCGGGATGCTTGGCTGATCTTCTCTGATAGACCAAATGTTGTGCTGCTGAAAGAACTCAGGTCACCAAATACCATCAGAAGCAGAAAAACTACAGCAGACATGCAGATGCTGAATTTCAAATATGATTACATTGATTGGGCAGCAGAAGCATCTTTACATTTACATATTTGACAATTTTCCAAGAGTCGATTGGCAACACTAATGGAAACATAGTGTGTGTGTGTGTGTGGGTGCACACATGCCTGCACATAAACTGTACACATGTGGCTGTATTTTTGTTCATGCACAGAGCCAGTGGAGGTAGAAAGGCAAGCACAACGGCATTTTTAATCGGGGGAAAGTTAATTTTTTTGTGATTGGGCCTGTGTGGTAATTTCCTAGCTCCAATAGATTCCACTTGTGCCAACGGCTTTTTGGTCCCCATTTTGGCGTGAAATTGTGCCTGTGTTTTCATGCGCTAAGACCTCTTCATACTGCAAACACAGGCACACTGAGCAATTTTCATTGTTGGCAGGGGTGCACAAACAGACCTATCTGTCTGTTAACTTTCACTTTTCATCTAAACTACATTTAGATTTATATTAACCAATCTTGAACCACTAGGAGACTGGGACTTGAAGCATCAAAGCACTGAAATCTTCTCAGCTTACCAAGTTCCCATCAGAAACGTGTTAGCGAACAGTTGCCTACTTACTCATCCAGCAGAACCAGAGCAACATGAGCATCTTTTGCTCACCACTTGCTAATCGCAATGCATACTATTACACACACATCAAGCAGCATGGGTATCTTAATTAATTGATTGAATCTACTGACACAGAATTTGCAAACATATTTTTACAGTCTTCTACACATCTTGCTATTCCCAACAGTTTGTATGCAAGTTTCTGCAAATGTAGAAGGCAGCATCAGGATGTTTCTTGAGCTCCTTCAAAAGAGTAGCAGCATTTTTATTCAAGCAAAATTCCAAATGGTATTTCCTGTGTATAATTAAATAAGAATGTAAACAGGATTAACCAGGAGCTGTTAAATTGCACAAACAAATTGCAAAATTTGCATTAATGGATGCATGTACCCATACCTACAGTAAATATGCCTGAGACTTTGGAAACACTTGTAAAAGTAGAGTCCACATTTGCTAATAATGGAACTATTTTTGTAATTGTGTACTAACAGTGAACATTAAGGCGAGATTAAAATTACAATATGTACTAACTTTCTTGTAAATTAGGTTTGTGTACATCAACACATTTGGACAGGATTGTAAGTGCGTCCTAAAATATAAATTCAACTTGAAATGAGACATCATCTGGTAGCACATCTTGGGTGCTTTACATTCATTATTGGGCTGTTGTATAATAATGCCTCTCTAAGAAGTTTTTTCTTAGGAGACGCTGGCCTGGATGCACTTCCTGGCTTATTATAAAACATTACTGCTGCCAAATAATTTTAGAAAAGCTGATTTAACTGCCTATTTTTATACCCACCTCTAGTTACCAAAATTGCAAAACTTAACAAACACAGTTGGCCACACCCGTTTCCACTCGCTCCCTCTAGGCTTCACTTTAATTTTTGTTTTCATCCAATTTCCGGAAAATAGAGCCCATTCTTCAAACTCTGCTTAGACTAAACAGGTTGCAGGTGTTACTTGTTTCTTTGCTGTACCCTCATCAGGTATTCTTCATATGGGCAATGGGGAGAACGTCTTCATCTCCCAGCAGCCTCCTGTAATCGGCAGTGTGATGGGAAACGGTCGCAGGCGCAGCATCTCCTGCCCCAGCTGTAATGGCCTTGCTGACGGAAACAAGCTCCTGGCCCCTGTGGCTCTGGCCTGTGGCTCAGATGGAAGCCTGTACGTGGGCGACTTCAACTATGTGAGGAGGATTTTCACCACGGGGAATGTCACCAGCGTCCTGGAGCTCAGGTAACGGAGGAGCAGCCTACTAACATTCACTCAGGACCATGAGCTCAGATGGGCCTGCACACAGGTCATAAACCACAGAGGTTGATTGCGATAGACAGAAAAGCCCTAAAGGGCCAGGATTGATGGTCCTGCCTCTCTCATCCACCTGTATCAGCTGGAGTTTGGTCCTGATATGGGCTGAAGAGGATGTAATGGGGTCTTAACAGAAGACATTCCAGGAAAAGATTAATATCTTTGTTAATGTCAGCAAAGACAGGTTTGAGTAGATAAGAAATATAATGTTTTTTGAATTAATTCTATCCACTAACAGCTGCTTTTTTCTATTCTATCCATTAACAACTAAAATTTCCCCTCTTTTCTCTTCCTCTCTCCTTTTCTGCTGCTTTTGGCAAACTCTGACAGAAATAAAGACTTCAGGCATAGGTAAGCAATGCGGTATTTGCTTAAATTAATAAAGAGAAGCGTACAGTCCACATACTTGATGTCAAAGTGACCTTTTTAGCCTATTTCTGACATGCACTTGTGAGCAGCTAGAAAATCATATCCTAAGCTATTGAGTGTCTGTATAATTTTCATCTTCATAAAGTTGAAGATTTAGTGGTTAGCTAAGTCTCCCGAGTTTACTTAATCTCAGGATTAAGTGCCTGTGTTTCACAACAGTGTGTTTGTATCTGTATGTGTGATTGCAAAGAGAGAATGCAGCAGATTGTTGGCTCAGTAGAGGCTGCACTTGTCTTCAAGATTCATAATGGGAGTCAGATTACATTGTCCAATATACTACATTTGATATTATTAGCCCAACCATGTGTGAAGTATTGACTGATCTAGTATTATGCTTCTTGATGTATGACGTGATATTGCCATTTGTCAAGATGGATATAGAGCACAGATTGCATTGCCAATTTATTAGGTACACCTCACTACAACCATGACAGCACAGCGACACTGCCTTCATGAAACGGGTTAGTTTATTTAGTTTATCATTTTCTGTTTGTGTTGTGAGTGTCGGAGGCAGCAATTCTGTGGTCATTCAGGAGAGTGTAGTATATGGTAAAAGGTGCCATAATTACTTTTACCTTTCCACCTGTCTGTATGTCTGTCCTTCGAGTTTCTCGACAACTGCTCATCCAATCAACTTCACACATGGCGGATGAATTACTGAGGAGCCAAGGAAATGCAGTGTCAAGTGCAAGCTCTATAGATCTACAGGACATATTTATTAGTGGTGCATTACCACCGCTAGAAGTGCACACTGTGTAGAGGGGGCATGATGACAAATTTGATGACTTCAGACTCAACTTGACAAAATCAAAAAGAGACTCGGAACTCCACTTGGACTTTAGGACTAATGACTCGTGACCTCACTTGGACTTGAGCCTTTCGACGTGAAAGTACTTGATACCTTCCCCCAAGCTCAAAGATTAAAGCACACGTTATTTCAGAAGCATGGCACGAATAAATTCCTTTTCCTGAATCAACTAATGTTAACTAGTTGTGTAACAGAGCGTAGTTGATCCGTGAGCCATACGGATCCCGCCCCACGGTTCAGCGCGCATGTGAGCGCCGATTAATTGCAAAGTTTTACCATCATAGTGTGAAATACAGTTTTACTGCCGCAGTAAGAGTTGAATCTCCATTGAGTGATTGATGCTTATTGCAACTTAGGCAGAATATGCTGCCTACCCTTCGACACACAGCTGCACATAGAGCAGCTCTAGTGTCTTGTCTGTGGCACAGTAGCCTTCAGTGTCGAAAAGCTGTCGCTCATTTCATGTAACCAATCAGATTGTGCTGTGGGTGAGACGTTGAACAAGACTACAGAGTTTTGACTACAGCCAGAGAAAGGTTATTATATACAAGCCAAATACTAATGGCGTACTTTTGAGTTGCAAAACAATGGCTTGGTCCCACCCCTGCTGTGTGATGTATTGAGAGAGGACTCCATTCACTCTTACACTGCAGAATTGCATGCAGGGTACAGCACACACTACTGCTCGATACAGTGCACTCGAGAATTGATTGGACATTGGAGATTTTACATTGTAGCTAACTCACACATTTCAAGCATTAGCTTTGTAACTTTCAGAATTAACGCTCTTGTTCCTGGAAATAGCCTAGTCCTGAGTAGTTAGCTATTTAGATTTATTTAGAATTACTGGAAGCCACTGGCACCTTCCGAACAGGCACATGTTGTATTATAAAATGCAAATCAGCTGCACTGCATATTACTAGTTAAAAAAAACTCAGAGAAAAAACCAACCCCTTTCTGATTGTCATAGCAACACTGGATATGATAAGTCTCAAATGTTTTATGTTTGTAGCCAGGTGAGCCTAATAAAATAGCAGAGAAGATTTTAGTCCTTGGTATGTACTGGTGAAGGAAATCTCTGTGTGCTTCCTTTTGGATACCACGCCTCCGGCAAAGGGCTATTGATTGATTTTCAGCTGGGGAATGTGTAGTCAAACTTTGGATGAAAAGACAAATAATACTGGTCACCGATCTCTAGTTTCAAGAGAGATCACAATAACAAGCACTCAGAAGCTCTCTATTGCCTTTTCGGTCTCTCTGCAGTTATCTTTTCTCCGTCTTAATATCAAAAATGTCTTCATGTAGAACAAAAACGCTAGTATGCTTACTCACACTAACTTTCCCATTCCAAGCTCTGTATTCTAAAGCAAAACAAAGAAGAAAGAAATGTCAGCGCTCTGTTCCTTTGGTCTCAGTATTCCAAACACATTTGCATATTAAAAAGGAGATTTATCCAGGAAAACACAGCATGTGTCTGTATAAAACGTGTGGCTGCCTCCTGTTCATATGTGAGTAAGCGATAGGACTGGGAGGTGGGTGATCTCACTACAGTGTTCATTGACCCCCTGCTAAGGATGTCCCCATCCACTCCTACCACGCTCCCTCCATTGCCTTGCCAGCATGCAGCAAAATCCAATTATCTTCTACAAACTAGATGTTGTCAGTGAATATAGATGGAGTATATGGCCATAGCTCAAGGTCAGAGAATAACCCTTTATAGTTTCAAACACTATGGGGGACCAACAATGTTGTACATGCAACTGGGAGCTGATAAGGTATCAGCTGATTGCACATGACAGATAGAATGCAAAGTACAATCCGGTTATTGAGGTTTGCTACCGACCTACTCTAAAACAGCGGTCGCTTCTCTACGCCAGCTGTTTGTACCTGGATTGTACTGTAGACCAACATATCAGTCAACTTGGTCACTGGGCTGATTCTGACACATGTGCCTGGGGTTTGCTGCAGTGTCGTGTCACCACTGATTCATTGAAGGTCAATTGTCATTTAAAATTATGTACTGGAGTTGACGATTCCACAGACCCACTGGTCTTTCTTGTTGTATTATAAAAATATCAGCTTTGGCGCTGTCATGCTGACCATAACCGCTCAAAGAACCCTCAAGGTTATAGTTGAAATTCTGTCTTAATCCACTTTGAATGACACCCTGCTGACAGGTTTCTCCATAATGCTTATCAGGTCTGTCAGAACTGTGCTGTACCCTGCCCTGATAAGTGTGGTCATCTTTAAAGTGGCTCCAACCACTACACTGCTTAACTGTTTACTAACTCCTTTTTTGGCTTTTTTCGGCTTTTTTCCTGACAGTTAAAAAACCTGAAAATTCTCAGTGTTTGCAGTGATTGAGTTCAATTTACAACTGGGAAAAGCAGCAAAATATCACATTTTTTCTGTTTTTCTGTTGTTTTTTTTATGCAATTCTACCATAAGAACATTTTAAATGATTTAACAATTTAATAGATTAGGCAAAACTGACAAATTATGCAATGTTGTTGATACATTTTGTGACAATAGAACCAGCTGAAAGGGATCAGTCAGCTGTTTTTTTACATAGGAGGCACCTGTAGAGAAAAGGACTTCTGTATTTATGGGAGCACAGACAAGTCTGTCAAATCTACCAGTCAAGTCCACCACTTTCAAAATAAGACCTGCCCTGGCTGTGGTCTCTACTATCCATTAGTGTATAATGATTATGTGTTTATTATTAACATGAAGTTTTTTTAATAGAAGCAGTGCTCTCTGTCTTTTCATTTGTGTTATTATGGGTTCATCTACTGTCATCTTTGTTTTCTGTGTTGTCTGGTGTGTGCCAATAGATTGCGTGCATCCCGTTACACCAGGATTGGTTCTACTTGGTTCTGTTGTCTGTCTGGATATGAAGGATTATTTTGTCGACTTGGTTGGAAGTTTAATAGGATATTTTTTTTCTGGAATCTATTCCTGATGGATGCATAGTGTGTTTGGATTGCTGCTTCAGCTATGCATTTGTGTGTCTCTAAAAAAAATCCCAGGGGAAATAAAAAAACACACTTGTTTGTATTTCTTCAAACAGGTTCCTGCTACTGTATAGACACTGGTTTCATATTGTAGCTTTCAGATTATATCCCAGAATTCTTAGGTCAAGGATGAGGGAGGAATGAGGAATTAGGATTTCTGTTAAAGGATCCATTGTACTCCAATGAGTCCCACTAGACCTTTTTCCCCTCTGTCTTCTTCACTCTATCCCTCCAACTTTACATTTCAGTGTTTCACTAATTTCAAAGAAACTCGACATCTGTATCTTTCTCTATACATATATGGTATTTTCACATTTTTCTACTGTGTATGTGTCTATACCGATACATTCTGACGAGTGGAGTCTTAACTCTCTTTTGACAACAGGGATTTCTAACTAAACTGACTGTATTGTAGACGAGTTCTAAGCTCCACCATTATGCCATGTTTAATCTCATTCTTTTTTGCCATGTTTAATCTCATTTCTATTTTTCTTTTTCCATGTCCTTGGTTTAAACTGTAATTGTGCCCAATTGACTCTCTAAATGGCTTTTGGATCCATTTTAATTGTATTACACAATGTTTCTTATTGAAAGCACTGTAGCCCTTTGAGCTTTATTGACTTGGGCTTCTCCTCTCTTTTTCCGTCTTTCAGCAACAGCCCTGCTCACAAGTACTACCTGGCCACCAGTCCAGTGAACGGTGCTGTGTACCTTTCGGACACCAGCAGCAGAAAGGTGTTCAAGGTGAAATCGCTGAATATTGTGAAAGATGTGGCCAAGAATCTGGAGCTGGTGGCGGGCACTGGTGACCAATGTCTCCCCTATGATGATACTCGCTGCGGGGATGGAGGAAAGGCCGTTGAGGCCACTCTCACTAACCCTCGAGGTATTGTATGGATGTTATTGTTATCAATGTAGTGTGCAGTTCTATTTCAGTCGGGGGTCTTGTTTTCTCTTTTCTTTTCAACAATTTGATTGTTCAATAGCTGAAGACAGTAGTCCCAGAGGCTAAATCAATACCCTTCAGTTTTCATGCATTCAATTCACTTCTCTTACCTCCATCACAAACTATGTACATGTAGCTCTCTAGCTTCAGTTATTTTAAAACTCTCTTTATTTATTTTTTACAACATGGCTTTCCATGTATTTCAAGGGGTTCTCCTTTTTTTTGTTGCTTCCATATTTGGATGATGCATTAGTCATTAGATCACATGCATATTGTTTGTTCTCCATTGGGATGACATTGTGAGTCACATATCCTGAAATAACTCTCTAGACCCACTGAAATGTGCAACATTTATTGAATGGTCCAAGTCTGCATTGGAAATGGAGCATTTTACTGTAACTACTGTGGACTAGATGTTCCTAGCTGCTTAAATATTGTTTGACTGTCACAGAAACACAGATTGTGCAATGTGAAGGTTAGTATTCTTAGTTTCATTATTGTTTGAGGCTGAGCGTGAGAGAAAGAGACTACATTGATGAAATTTTTGTTGTAATTTAATCAATACATACAATACCCTTCATCTATTTTGATGTTTCTTTTATTCTCCATTATTGATTTAAAAAATCAATCCTGGCATTAGTCCTTAATTTTTATTGCAGTGAATAGTGCTTAATTGTCATTTAGTGGCGCTCTGTCCTCACATTAAGTCACAGATAAACAAAATAATTAATGGATATATTCCTGCTCTGTCCATTGGGTGACTTTTATTTGCAGGCATTACGGTGGATAAGTACGGTGTTATCTTCTTTGTGGATGGGACCATGATTCGCAGAATTGATCAGAACGGTATCATCTCTACACTTCTGGGCTTCAATGATCTGACCTCTGCCCGACCTCTCAGCTGTGATGCTGTGATGGACATCTCTCAGGTACGACCTCTCTGACCTGGGCAGCCGTCATGTGTTTTCCTGTCTCTCAACCTCTTTGACTGACCCTGGTTTCCTGGATGCTTGCATGGCCATGTGAGCTTTTGTTTCTGCAGCTGGAGGCTCCTAGTCTGGATCTAGTGGCCGTCGGTCTAGTTTTGATCCACATTTGTTTACTGGCTGCATGATGCCAGTTTTTGGATTCACAACTGCATGATGCTAGTTTTTGGATCTTCAGAGGATATGAAGGTAGAGAAAGGCAGGCACAGCCTACAGACATTCAGCACTGTTGGGATTCTGCTGCCAGTTTCACACAAAATACTGCTTTCCTATGTTCACTTAAGCCCATGTTAGTAAAATTTCTGCACCTGTTATTCATCATGAAAGATGACTGAAATAGTTCATGTCAGGTCAGATCATTATTATTCCACAAGAGTTCATAATGCCGTAAGGCAGCAAAAAACATAAAAACACAATCTGACAATAAAATGGATAAAGATAGTTGAAAATACTATAGACACAGAATAAAATACACTAAAGAGGCTGCAGGATTGAAATAAATAAATCAACAGAAAAGATAAAATAAGGATCAGATAAAGTGTGAGGCTGTGTGGTTAACCAAGGGGCAGTTGGTGATATATTTGAGCATGTGTTTATTGCTCGTAGAGTAAATGGAAAATTTAGCATGTTGCCTCTAATGAGGATGTTAAATTAATTAAACCAAAGATGGTCTGTATTCACTGAAATGGATTTTATTGGTCCAGAAAATGAGGAATTCAGGAAAGCAGCTGTGTCAGCTTGGTGAACTGCAAAATTTAAATAATCTTAAAGTTAACAAGCAAATGTAACTAAGTGAATGGAGGCACCCACAGAAACTGGAATAGACTTTAAACTAGGCTATAGAGCCATGCTGAAGTTAGCGGTGGCACTGTAGTCCCTCCATGTCTGTGTCAAGTAGCCACACAGCCCGAAGTGCAAAGGGCCTTTGACCTATAGCTTCAGGGGGATGATGAGGTGACCTATAACCTCACTGGCTCCCGATTGACACACACATGCTCACTGATGCAGGCAAACACATGTACACACACGCACGCACACATATGCACACATATGTACCAGACCACTACACCAGACAGAACACATCCCCCAGGCAAGGACGCTGCACTGAGGTCACATCACTCTGTAGCTCGGTGACTTCCCTTTGGAGGTGAGAGACAGACTTTTTGCATACTCTAGCAGCCTTTGCGTGGCTGTTTTTTTTCTGGCATTATAATTTTCAGTTTAAAGAGTTGAAGGTGTCCCAGAAAAAAAAAGGTCTCTACTCTCAATTCAAAAAATGGTTTTTGGCAAGTTATTTAATTATTATTCAGTTATTGTTTTTGGCCTGAGACACTAACTTTCAAGCTCTGCCTCTCGCTCTCTCACCACCCAATCAAAACCACCCTTCTATGAAAAATGTATAGTAGCTGTATCATTAACTAGGCATCTAACTAACATCTAAATGACAAGCTTTTTTCCACATTTCAACTCTGAGCCACACACACCTCCTAATTGGAGGAGGTAAAATCATTAAATACTAAAAATATATGTGTAAGGTTTAGCCTCTGAATAATCTGTAAATCTATATGCGACATATTTTCCGACCTGCGCTCTCTGTCCACTGGTGCTCACCTGTGTGTGTGCGCGCACGTGTCTGTGTGTGTGTGTGTGTGTGTGTGTGTGTGTGTGTGTGTGTGTGTGTGTGTGTGTGTGTGTGTGTGTGTGTGTGTGTGTGTGTGCGCATCGGGGTGGAACCCCGCCGTGCGCGATATAGAGAGCAGAGGAGAATTGTAAACGCGCGTCAGAGACAGAAATGACATGCTGTCGTGTAAATAAGATAAATAACTTAAAGCATTTTGGTTTGTTTAATAAAAGAACAAGGTATAGGAAAGGGAACCTTAAATGACTTCTGTTGTGATCTGGTGCTATATAGAAAATAAAATTAATTTGACCTTCAAGGGGGGGCGGGGTGCCGTAATATAATGGTAGGGGAAACACTGCAGTATGAGTAGCCCTGCACACACATTTTCATCAGTCCATGGGTGAGCCAAACGCACACACTTCAATTAGCCGAAATGCAACTAAGACACTGAGAGTTTAAATGGATTGCTTTGTGCATAAAACCAAATCACCTTGAGCATTAAACTTACCAGAGGCACAGCATGAGAGCGGGTGCCATACAGCCCACAGCTGTGTCCCTCTCTGCACAGCATGAGCAGTAATTTATGCTATTTACTGATTATGATTAACTTGTGTTTTGATATTTTCTGGTGCTTTGTTGCTCAGCCTTCCAGAAGAAACACTCTGAGCCCGTAGCTGCTGCCCCAAAACACACCTGGTTAATATGCCTGTCAGGTTATGCACTCAGAACCATACAGCTTAGCTGGTAACTGGTTTAATTATGATGGACAGGCAGACAACTTATAACAGGCAACACAATCAGATCTAATTCATGTCAAGTTTTACTATTTGGAAACCAGGGATGGGCAAAAATATTAGTGCTCAAGTCCCTCAGACGCCATAGCTGGTGGCAGCATAGATTAACACAGGAGAAGCTCAGGTGTGCTGTGAAAGGATTGGTTAGAAATAACAAAATACTGTGAAAGACTGTACAATTTGTCCACTTCAAATCAAATTTTGAAATTTATCTGAAAACACACATCCAAAAATAATATGTCTGCTCCATTAAACGTCTTTCCCATCAACAACAGACTGGTCTGTGACAGCTGTAATAAATGCATAAATATTACATGTTAATATACACTCAGTGACTGCGCCCTTAAATCTTAAACAAGGCTGGCTGTGTGATTCAGGCATCATGTAACTGGTTTATGATGAGCGTTCAGATCTGCTGTTATACTGAAACATCTGATCTAAACCTTATTTTTATTGTTTTGAATCCATTGTATGGCAGGAAAAAACGTTGTCTGTGTTTGTTTTGGTTAATCAGCTACAGCGGTAACAACTGTTCATTTGTGTACAAAAGCCTACTTGGCTGTGCATAAAAGAGCTTATTGGTCAATAGAACAAGAGAGCGCACTGCACACAGCTTTCTTTCTCTCTCTTCTGCAAGTCAGTGAGCAAGTAACTTCTGTTTACCAACAGTATTAATGTGTGTTTGATATTTAACTGTATGCCCTTTTGTGAAAGCTGTCTCCAACAGGACTGGACATATGTAATCATTTTAAATTCATGATGAATAGTCAGATATCTGTTTTCATATTGGACTATTTGTTATTCGAGGTGCAGTGCAAAAATATTGCGGTGCTCCTCAGCGTCCGCAGAGCTGGAGCCAGCGCAGGGTTTGCTCATTCAGTGGCTGTAATAACTGTTTATTTAGAAGCTACCTGAAGGTCATTTGTAATTTTGGAATGGTATCTGTGTGTGTGTGTGTGTGTGTGTGTCTGTGTGTGTCTTTGTGTGTCTGTGTGTGTGCCTTCGCCAACTAAAGCCACACAAATTGCGGCTTTTGTCTCAGAGCTGGAATGCATCCTGTGTGAGAAGGCAGGCTAGTTCACAATACAGCTACTGTATATTTTCATTTTCATTCAGGGGAGGGTTTGTGGCTTCATTTGGGAGGCAGGAAAGCAAAAGACAGAGCTTGAAAGTGGGTGTCTTGGCCAAGTATGTGTACACATTAAAGGAATCCAGTTTTAAGTTGTTCTGAATGTACTGAAACACCAATTTACAAGAAGATAGAAATAGACACAGCTAAAAAGGAGGACAACAAAGCTGAACAAAGATAGGTGATATAAATAAATATTATGTACATATAAGTGGGTGAAAAATAGATATAGATATAATTATAGAAAAAACAACCATGACAGAATACAGTGTCTGCATACAAGGCAAGTAGTCTGTATATTGCAAAGAAATAAATATTGAATGGGCAAGATATTAAATCGTAAGCACATGTGATATAATCCATTTGTACAAAATATTAAATGCAAAGCACGGGTTAAGTAATTCGAGAGCACAAATTATTAAATCAAGAGCGTAAATTGTTTTATTTGTTTTTTTTCTCCATGACCTCCGAGGCTCCTGTGGTCTATAATTGTTTTAGTTTCACTCCCATGAAAAGAGCATTCTTGGGCTTTATTGATACGTTTCGATTGATGTCTAAGCCCTGCTCCATGTGCGTTCACTAGTTTCTTGCCCCATCGTGTATTTTATCGAGGACGACTAGCAAATAGGTCCTGAGCGACCCGCAGATGCCAGTGGAAAGAAGCATTCTGTGTGTGTGAAATGATGTATTCAATGGAGGGAGCAAAGCCTCCAGCTGCCCATTTCCAGCACCGGGGGAACTTCATCCCCCTCCTGACCTTGCTGCTCCCTCAGACCCCGGCACATAAACACAAGCGCCTATAGATGCTCACCATCACAGCTCCACAGCAGCGAGAATACAGGCAGACTGACTGCAGCTCTACAACGATGACAAATCGCACAAGCACTGCCAGAGACACTCAGACAGTAAAAAGCATCCATTAAAAATTCATCCAGGGCACATAGCCTCCTACTTCAAACACTCCCCAACCCCTCACTTAGGACCATAGTTTCTCTGGAGAAGGCTCATCACAGTGGTCATTACTTTTGCTGTACCTCACCTGTTCTAGGCAGAAAAATAATGTCAGATTTCTCTCTCTGCTCTGATGAAGTCATCGCTATCTTGCCATGCCATCTGTACTGCAGCAAAACCCACTTTTAATTCAGTATGCAACTGTGTAACCTTTCTTTCTTTTAACTTATTATTGTCATGCAAAAGGACTGGAGTTTGACCTCGTTTAAGAATGCATTGAATTGTTTATACCGATCTTAGGTCCTTGCTGTTTCGAAAATCTGTTTCATTTTCTATTTCAAGTATTGAAAATCCTTCATGCATCCCCCGCTGAGTTCAAACTTAAATAGAGGGAAACCATGTCTTAAAACAAGATCACTTGAACATATTTCAAGGGTGTTAGCAGCTTCAGAAAGCTTCATCAGCGCTCTGACTGTGACATTTAATTCAAATCTGAGAAGGACTTCAAATAATGACATATTACACTTCTTCAGACGGGCATCATGCTGGGACGAGCAAAGAGTGAAACGATCACTAATAGAAAATGACATTATAGTTCTAATACAAGTTAAAATACATTTGAAAATAGTTTTGTGTTACGTCGGTGCAAGTCCGCGGCTCGCTTCCTTGGCTGATGAACGCATTTTGGGTGTTCTGCTGGTGGCGGCTGTGTCAGGCAGGCACTACTGACAGCTGCCCCACTGTATAAAGGGGAGGGTACGATTGGGTTACAGCATATGGGACAGCAGCTCGGGAAATGTCCCCTCATCAGTCAGAGTGGCGTGAAAACCTCCTTACAGGCAGCTCCCCTGAGCCACTCCACACTGTGGCTCATGAAATATTTAACCAGCAGTGTTGACAAGAAATAGGTTTTAAGAAATTGAAAGTCTCCCCTTCATTTCCCAAGTAAATGCATTTTCTGCTCACTGAAAGACGACATGTATCCACTGCCAGTCTCCTGCTTGTTGTATGAGGCTCAAGATATGTCCTATTATATAAACCTCCTCTGTGTTGTGGGGAATGATAGGAGGTTTATGGAATGTGAGTTGGTCGTGATGCTCAAATCTGTTTTTCAATCAAAGGTGGACAAGTGCTCCGCTTGGAAAAAGTGACAGGGATTCAAGACCAAGTAGAAGTAGTGTAGAAGCATTCAAGTAATCACCCATATATTGTGTCAGCATTCCCTTTTAAATTAGGAAATTAAGAATATGAGCAGATAGCAGGTAAATAAAACACTTTTTGCAGACTTTTATCAGAAAGCTGTTGGCTGTTAACAACCTGCTATCCTTTGCTCTACTGAGTGTCATATTTTGTGTTTCAGGACCCCTGTGTAATGCAGGGAAGCATGGCAAAAAAAAAAGATGAATGTGAATGTGTCAACCTTTAGTTTTTTCCCACATTTATCAGTGGAAACCATTTCCCTGAGGCATTTTTAACCGTCAAGTTTTTTAAATCACAAGTGAGAAACCTGTCGTGAATGTATTCTTTAACCACAGACAGTAGGTGGGTGCCCACTTCGTGGCCAGATAGCATCTCTATTATCCACTTTTTACATTTATACACACTTGACAGTTTCTTGGTCATTATGATATTAATGAATAAATAAAGTGATTATTCATCCAGGGTAAAAGCTACATGAAATTCATTCACTTTGCCTCTTGTCCGGTTGTAGGACAAAATGACCAAAACAATGTTAAGGCTGCCATTATCTTATAGGTGGCCTAAAACCTGAAATGATCTTTGCATTTTGGCTCTGGTTTTAATCAGTCTCCTTTGTTGGTGCTCCAAGGCTTCTATTGAAATATGGCACTTCATATTATGTTCCTAAGAGATCCCCTTGGGATCATAAGTGAGAGGGAGACCGGTAAATTGGATGAATCCAATCATTCCAATTTGTTAAAAGCCTGATACATTGTTAGCAGAACAATAAGTCATAATTTAGGAGGCCAGAGGCAGGCTAGGCTTTCATTCGATAAGTGTGCTCCAGTTTCTTTTCAAGGACTCATGCAATCTCTTGTCATTACAAAATTAATAACCCAAAGCAAGGAAAAACAGTGACTCAGTAGAGGTGAGGGATACAGAAGCCCAGTCCAGAGTTCTTTTGTGTTCTTTTAGTGCTTGTATTTTTTCAGGTAATCTGATCATTTGAATGATCTCTCCTCATTCTGCCCTTCCTCGCCACTCTTGTTATCATCTTTGATCTTAAAAATCACGTTCTTGTGTTTCCCCCTTTAACGGTATACCAGCTACTATTTTCCTCCTTATCAGATAATAAATCGTTTCAAAAAAATTTTTTTTCTTCCAGCGTGAGTGCTGAGATAGCCCACCTTTTTTACAGACCCTATCTTTTTTGTAAGCAGTTTTCAATGATTCCTCCCTTGAGGGACTGTTTCCCTCTGATAAAATGAAAAATGTGTGGATCAATAAGAGTATGGTGTGTTTTTTGTGACCTGAGTCTGATATTCTTCATGTGTTTTTTCCCTCTCAGGTGCGTCTTGAATGGCCCACAGACCTGGCTGTGAGTCCCATGGACAACTCCCTGTTTGTCCTGGACAACAATGTAGTACTTCAGATCTCAGAAAACCATCAAGTCCGTATTGTAGCAGGCAGGCCCATGCACTGCCAAGTGCCGGGGATAGACCATTTCCTCATGAGCAAAGTGGCCATCCATGCCACCCTGGAGTCCGCCAATGCCCTAGCTGTGTCCCACAATGGCATTTTGTACATCGCTGAGTCAGATGAAAAGAAAATAAACAGAGTACGACAGGTGTCCACCAATGGAGAAATCTCCCTGGTTGCAGGGGCACCGAGTGGCTGTGACTGCAAGAATGATGCCAACTGTGATTGTTACTTTGGAGATGAAGGCTATGCCAAGGATGCTAAGCTAAATGCACCCTCTTCGCTGGCAGTGTGTCCAGATGGAGAGCTTTACATTGCAGATCTAGGCAACATTCGTATCCGCTATGTGCGCAAAAACAAGCCCTATCTGAATCCCCTCAGCATGTATGAGGTGTCCTCACCCATTAATGATGAGCTCTATCTGTTCGACTCCAACGGCAGCCACATTTTCACGCAAAGTCTGACTACAGGAGACTACCTCTACAATCTGACCTACACGGGCGCAGGAGATCTAAGCAGCATCACTGATAAGAACAAAAACACCGTGATCATTAGAAGAGACACGACAGGATTGCCTCTGTGGCTGATGGTCCCCGATGGACAGACATTCTGGTTCACTATTGGCACCAACAATGCCCTAAAAACTGTTGCTGCCCAGGGTCAAGAACTAGCTGTAATGACCTACCATGGAAGCTCAGGACTTCTAGCAACAAAGACAAATGAAAATGGATGGACAACCTTCTTTGAGTAAGTAATATTAAGAAACATTTGCAAAATACCTTTATAATCCTTATATCCAGAGTCTGCATCCCACTTGAGCTGTTTATAGATTACTGCATCACCCCAGAGAGCAACTGAATAGATCTGTTAAATCTCTTAAATCCAAAATACAGTTTTCAAAAAGTCATTTCTGGAACATCTGAACCAGAAGCTCTGTATTCATGGTAGCACTAAATGCTAAGATGATTTAGTGAGTGAATGTGTAGAGTTGAAGAGCTCTTTGACATCTGAGTTTGGCACATGAGCTGCGTTCGTATGCCTTGATGTCTATGTCACTCAGAATACAAGACCTGTGGAAGTATGGGTGTAATCCTATTTGCTGTTATCATACCAAATAGGATTACTGCATGATATGTTAGTCATCTGCACCCTTGCTTGCAGTGACAAAGTGCAGACCAGGGCTTGCTCGGAGTCCTTAGCTACAGGAGCAACATATATCTGCTGGCAAGCACATTTTACCCGTAGGACTGTGACAAGGCCTGGCAATATAAGCATAATAGAATAGCCAGAGGTAGTAATTGATCGAGGCAAACCACACATTGTGAAGGAGCAATTAAAACACTCCCACATGCTGCAGCATTAAAGCTCAGGATTTCATGTTCTTGTGACTTCTGAGGAGCAATCTGTCCCTTAGCTTAATAACTGTACCAAGGGATACTGTGCTAAGTGGATGCCATTCCAAAAAGCGTGATTAAGCAGATTGGCTGGTCAGACATCTGTTACACCTCGCTGGAGGAATATAACACTCTGACACATAATCAGACGCTCTGTTTAATCTGAGCAGACATTTATCACCTGTGTTTGATTTGGTCGTCATCTGAGACGGTTGCATAGGCATTTCTCAAGGTAGAGTGAATTGCCTACGGCTTTAACAAATCCAGCGGGTGGTTGGAATTCTGAACTGTTTCTCGTTGACATTCTGTTAAATGGCTGCTGCTAATATCAGGTTTGAGAAGACTCCTCCCTTTTATGTGTATAGAAGAAAGATATTATAGCACCAATGACAAAAAGGGCTTTTTAAAAAATTAAATACAAACAATGCATATTAAGAATATCCTTAATTTCTCACAAATCCTATCTACGCTTAAAAACATGGACGACTGAATTACACATGTGTTATTTAATGACATCACAGGGCTATGTGGAAGAAATTGGGATACTGTGGCAAGTATGCATATTGTTCTACAATTAGGTCTTTATGTACACTAACCCACTACCACCTTGAGTGGCAATGTATAAGATTAATGGTCAGTGTAATTGCACTGTTGCACAGTTTATTACATCTAAAAATACTCAACACTTGTGTTCCTTTACAACAACAATACATCAACAATACATGTAATCATTCATTAAACAACAGAATCTAGAACGATATGATTGTATCATGAATAAAACTGAATTGCTGCCCACAGTCAGTGACACTCCATTGATGGCAACAGCAAAGCATTTGTAATGAAAGAGCTAGAGTCTATGTATCAAATGTGGGAAAAGGGATACGATTTGAAAACACACATATTGTCAAACTGAGTCGTGGAGCTGTTGCCTGTTCATTTCCTTTTAAAACACGCTCACTGGCAGAGAGAACAGAATACGCACCACTCCTTTTACAAAACACAATATTGTATTCAGAAATGTGTTAAAGATAGAATCAAGAAAAGCAATTACTCCTGTTTTCCTCATTCTAATTTAACAAAGACTTCATATTTACCTGCAAGCAAGTCAGATCATCCATGTTTCATTTAGACCCAATAAAGGGTGTTTGTTTTTCCTGAATAATTAGCTTTGAAGGTCACACCACCACCTGAGGGTCAAAACTATTTGCTGTCATCAGAATTGAAAAGGAACATCCATTTATCTCTGCTCAACAAAGTGCACAGCTAAACATTTTACCCGTATTAATTAATGTGTACTAAGGCTACGTCCTATAGCCTATAGATTGAAATTAATTTGGATGAATGCAGAAGCAAAACACAAAGGACTGACTTGAGAACAAAACACATATGCTACACTCTCTCTCTGTTGTAACCCTTGGCAACCTCATGTGCTCTGACATTTACTGTGCATGCAGATGCTTTACTAACCTCCTTATGTTTTTGTCGTAATGATAAGTGCTTAAGGGTTGCTGTAAATCTAATAAATCACGGAGCATTCTGGAGAATGCCTAATTGTTCTCTTAGCCTCCAATTAACAGGACTGTAATGCTTCTATTTCCTAACGAATGCACTTAAGCCACTGGGTTCAAGATGTGGATAGGTTCCAACTGCTGTTAGGTTGATGTAACACATGAATAATAACATGTGAATCATGTAAAACAATGTTAATGAAATTAAAGCAATGGCAAGACTGTTGCCTCTATGTCATGTCCACAGTTATCAGTCACATGCGTTCTGAAATTCTCAGGCAGAAAGAGGAAGTGAACATATGAGAATAAGTCATAAAAGTGAGGTTAGGTATGCTGGAGGGGATGCTGATATGAAGTGTCCGGCCTATTGTTGGGCCCCAGCGTGAAAGGTCATAGAGCTAGCATGTGACACAGAGGTGATGCGATCCGAATGGACTTTTGGCCATCCAGGGGGAAAGCAGTCCTCTCCTTCTGCTGAGTACCCTGCCCCCGCATGCCCCTCGTGTCCAGAGAAAGCAAGCTAATAGGCAGCTGAGTTGAAGCAGGCAAGAGCTATTAGAGCTCAGCGGTGAAGCCCGAGGAATGGCTCTAGCTCAGGGCCTTAATTGAGACAGAGAGAGTTTGGGTCAGTGATCAAGCTGGGGCATGCAGCGTCGCTCTGGAATGAGATTTCTGTCTTGGGGACTCTGTCGTTTGTGCAGAGGTGATGGCAAACAGGAACACTGTCTTCGTCCATGAGTTGGACAGTTAGAAGTGGTACACTGCAGATGTGTAACTTCTAGTGCTTTCACTGCAAAAACTTTGATTGTATGATGAACACAGGGAGAATTTCTTGCTGATAAAATATGAGCAGTATCAAAAGAAATCAAATGCCTTAGATATAAATTACTCTGCTATTTAGTATTTCCTGAAGTGAAAGACTTGGGTTGAAATGCATCTGTGAATCCCAGTCCCTAGTACAGTTGAGATCAGATAACATTTATCTCTGGGAGATGATTCCTCTCCCACTCTTCCTTTCCATATTGGATATTTGAGATGGCAGCGCTGAGGAAATATCCGTAAACCAGCACCCGCCATCTCATTTATTAGAGGCTTTATTATGGCAGGCAGCAACATTGAAGAGGGCTTTCCAATCTGTATTCAGTGCACAGATAAAAGTCTTCATTCTAAGTAATGTACCGTTCACTCACTCCCATTCTGGAACACTGGCAATCTGAAAGATTTCAAATTGTTCTATGCTGATGTGCTCTCTGAGTGAAATGAAACAATCTGGCCACTCATGTTCCTGTATGTGATGAACTGACTGATTTGTAGGCTAGGGAGAGGCTCCGTCTCTCTGAGGAGTCGCACCTCAGTGCTCCTATTTCATAGACTGTATAATGAGATTAGGTGATATCACTAATCTTTTAAGCTAATAAGCAGTTTTCCAAATGTGAAAAGGTGTGTGCCTTCTTGTCTTGGCCATGACAGTTTTTCCCTTCAGTAGTTGTGTTTTTTTTTTTTTCTATTGTGTGCATTCGCCCTTTGAAATGTTACTTACAAACTGAGCAGCATTATATTAATATCACATTCATATCCTACTAGCAGAGCTAGAAAAGTCCAAACTTCAGCTTGTGAACTTTGAGTTCAAATCGTTGGTGTGCCCACTCTCAGTTCATGAGTAGCAAACTGCAGGAGACATTACACACTTTGTAGAAGTTGTGATGATTGTGCTTCAGTGATTAAAGCTGATAGTTTTGAGTTTTATTACCTCAGGCTGCCAACCTTGATGGATCTGCTGCTGTGTTTACTGCCTGTGATGACACATCTCTGGAATTTGTGACACCAAGAGAGAAAATGTTGGACTCCACAAAAAAACTCCCAATTCCTACTTCCTAATTACCACTAGAACGGTTTATCCTCGACAGCAGCTTATAATCACAGTGAGACTGAGATGACAGCACAACTCATTAGTCACTTTTATGTATGTATATGCATTTATGCATACCTGACCTGCATTTATTACTATGATTGCTTCCTTGTGATTTTACAAATCTCAACAAGGTTCAGTGCATTTGTCATGCCAGGACACTGTTTATAATTCTGCTATTGTCACTGTTTATGCACAGTTTCAGATGACATGCCCCTCTTTGCCTTTTTGGCTGACATCAGTGTATTTCCTTGTAGGTATGACAGTTACGGGCGTCTGACTAACGTAACTTACCCCACGGGCCGAGTGAGCAGCTACCGTACAGACGCCGACAGTTCAGTCCGCATCCAGACAGAGGGCTCCAACAAAGAGGATATCACCGTCACCACCAACCTGTCAGCCTCTGGCACCTTCTACACACTTATGCAAGGTGAGTGCCTTTTGCTGTTGCTCACAAGTGGAGCGTGTGATTTTAAACATATTTTGTGCCAATAGAGGTGCCAAAACCTTTAACTTAGATTGAACTGCAAAGTTCGTTTATCTTATCTGAAATATAAGATTGTGATCAGGTACTCTAGATTCTAGATAAAGATGAATCTTAACATGCTGTAGTTTGCAAACTTTTATTTCTGTTTGTTTAGATGTATAACTTGTAGTAGGGATTCTCAAATATTTAAATGACATTGAAAGTTAAACAAGACCAGAGTTACTACGTCATCACGGTGAAGGGGTTTTGGTGTGCTTCTCAAACTCGTGTCAGGTGAGGGACTAGACAAAAGGAGTGTGGACTGTCGCTTTGAGATCGACCCTCTTCGAGCAAAGGGACTCATGGGGTCAGAGCTTGTAGGCAAACATCTCCTGGCGATGCCTGGTTGTGTTCAGCCTGAAGGAGTAATGTGGGCTGTTGCATTGTGGACTGACCAACAGACCAACGGGGACTACTCAGAAAGTAGTTCCAGTTTTGATTTGAGAAGAACCAGGACATCGATCCGGACAGATACAAAGCTATTGAATTTTTCAAATTTTCAGCAGCACAAACAAAATTTCATTCACCTTTATCTCACTGTACTGAGGTAGAGAGAGATGTTTTATATACAGATGTCTTAAAACCTGAGCCAATAAAAGGCTTTTTTAGAAAATTATCTTGATTTTATTAATCACAGAGCTGACTCATAGTACTATTTGTTGCCCCTTTTTGTTTTAATTAAATGTGTAGTGTAACTCCTTTTTACCAAAATGGAAACGTACATTGACTGTCTATCATAAAAAATGATTTATAAAGGACTATGCTGGTGGTATACAAGATCCTCCAGGTTTAGGAAATTTAGTAAGAGAGATGCAGCCAGAGGGCGAACTGATGTTGTGGATAAGTCCACCCAATTTGTCTTACACAGACATTCTGATATGCTGTTTTGTACATGACAGATTGCTTCATTGACTACCTGTTGATAGCTTTGAACTTTCTTTCTGCCCCACCCACACCCTGTTCCCTTCAAACATTTGATTTACGTTTAAATGTGTCCTCTAACCTCTGGCCCTACTGACTCACTGCAAAGCTGTGTCTGAAACAGAAGATGACAATCTCTGGTTTCTCACTGTTGCTCAATGGACTGGTCACCTCTGTGCTGTGACCTTGTCATAGACATCTGCTTGTGAGTAGAGAGGCGCCAGGAACTCTGCTGTTAATTAATTCACTATTGTCTGCTTTGTAAGCTTGCAACTGGGTGATCACATAACACATGAATGCACCGCCCTCAAGATTCCTTTCTGGTCATCTGCTTGTGTGCTTGTCCTCCTCTGCGCGAGCGTCAACACACTTGTGAAGCTGCAAACTTTAAGATTCAAGGAAGCTTTATTGTAAAAGTCTTCAAAATTGTAGGTGCAACTCCAATAACCATCATATCAAGATGTGAAATATATCAAAATAGAAATAGTGATGAAACTAGAGATTCAAGTGTAAAATAATGCAAATCATTTAAGTATACTGCACTTCCCTTTGTTTAACTTACTCAATAGGACCCAAAATATATTATGACTGAGTAAAACAAGAAATTATAATTAACTGTTACTGTAATTATTATTAAACCGTATTAACTAACTAGGCTCATTGTTTTTTTATTCTTCAACAGAAACATCCTTATTTGCTTGATCGCGGTGCTGTTCTATTGTATGTTTCATTTTCAGCAGACTACAGCCCCCTTAAATGTCAATGCGAGGCAGATGTCTTCCCTGCTGAACTGTATGCATGCATTAGCGTTAACTCCCAAATTCAGCAGTATTTCTCGCTTTATCTGGTCTCGGGGGGCCTCCTTTTGGTAAGGTCTGCCCCAGAGGCCTTTGGTCAACCCCTGAAGTGTCTGTATGATGGAGAGAGGTAAGGGCCAGTGCAGGGTCAGCCCTGCCTCCTCTGCCCATTTCTCTTGTCTCAGCAGCACAACACATCCTGCCGCGCTCAGTACAAGAGAAAAAGACAAAGAACTCCATCCTCTCACGTGGTGTTTACTGTTGTTCCCTCTGCATAGTAGAGAAATCGTCACAGCTACTTTAACATGACATGTTAACATTAGGAAATTGCAGTGTATGTTTTGATTTTTTTTTTTTTTTTTAATAGATTTTTTTTTTTTTTTGCTTAAATGAAGTCATCTAATTAGTGTTTGACAAGCAATTCATTTTCCACTGTTGTTAATGAGAATAATATTCATCCTGGTCTCTGGTGTCAGTCTACTACAGGAGGTAAGAAGGAGGCATTCTCTGATAAATGTACATGAGATGCTCAGTGGAAACATTAGTCACTGGTCTGGAGCTGGAACACAGGCTGTCGTCACCTAGGGACAGTAACAGACAGGCTCAGATTTATCCCTTGTGAATTTGTGTGTGTGTGTGTGTGTGTGTGTGTGTGTGTGTGTTCACCATGCCTTCTCTGTGGCCACAGGCAAGCTAGCAGCTTTGATAGTTTTCATTCCCCCATATCCTCCAGGCTGCTGCTACAGCTGTAAAACTTTACTTTACTGGCGCTGTGAAACCTCTCACTATTGATCTTTGTTGTCACAGACCCAACATTATCGCAGGGGTTCAGTTAAATACTGCTGCTAAAGGCTTTCTTTTTGCTGAGCAGCCATTTTAGATCATTATGTTTGTGTCTGACTGAGACGAATATTAGATTTACTCCTCTTACATCAGCTACAAGAAGCTCTGATTGTTTCTCTTCTTCTAATCCTAATCATAATCGTTTTCCCCTGTGCCCCCTCCACATCCTCAGATCAAGTTCGGAACAGCTATTTCATTGGTCTGGATGGCTCGCTGCGGCTAGTGTTGGCCAATGGTATGGAGGTGTCCCTGTACACTGAGCCCCATGTGCTGGCCGGCACAGTCAACCCCACAGTCAGCAAGAGGAATGTGACCCTGGCCATCGACAATGGTCTTAATCTGGTGGAGTGGAGGCAGCGGAAGGAGCAGGCTCGTGGCCAGGTCACTGTGTATGGACGCAGATTAAGGGTAAGCATGCCGCATAGCTAAAGGTGACTCGAGCTTATACACACTTAAAATGGGCCACAAGGTGACTGTTAAAAGATGGATGGCAGTGAGGAAAAATTCTATCTCACTCAAATGACATTGAATTTTAGCTATCCCCTTTATGTGGCTGCACAATTTAGCCTTGACTGACAGACCTCTTCATTCCTCACTGTGAGTCTGAGGTGTAGGATAGCTCTGCTCACTATTAAGGCATCATTCAGGTCAGTGTTAAAATTTTGGCAAAGCAGAGTTTATAATACAGGGTCGTCTGGGAAAGAAAATCTGACCCAGCTCAACCAATTTCAAAATGCAACGCAGTGTCATCCGGTAGCTCACTGTGCTGGCCAAGCACATACATGCACACGTTCCTTCTAGAATACCTAGTAACATGAACATGACCTAAGTTGACCAAAAGCAAACAAAAGTGTGGTGGAGACTTTTTCTTTTTTCTTTTGGTGTTTTGATAAGAAAAGTCTTTAAAAATATTTTCAGATAAAATCAAAATTCAAAGACGTGTGACTGGGTAAAGACAAGACACTTACACACAAAACATCAACAGGTTCCTTTTCATAATAAGATAAACGACCAATGTTTGACCATAAAGAATCTAAAATGGCTGACTGGAAATTACTGTAAGCACAGGGAGCACCTATTCTCATTAATTGGCTTGTATTGTTTCTCTTGGCTTAGTAAGGCAAATAACAACTTTGGTTAAGTTGTCTTCCACATTCTCTGGAAGGCGACACAGCTAATGGGGAGGTGCCACTTTGTCTGTCATTGGCTGTTCATTTAATGGCCCTGTCGGCCCTTTGGAAGTGAAAGCTTCTAATGTATGTTACAGACAATGGCCCCAGGGGTGAGATAGGAAATGGGAGCAGCCTAATGGCAAGAACAGAGGGGATGAACAGAGCTGGAATCATTGAGCGACCTTGAGTGGCATGTCAAGTGACATTATGTGGGTGGCTGAATGAGTGTGGCAGTGCATTGGGGGGTGGGTGGGGTCTCGAATACAGAGCAGATGGACGCATGAGAAACGGAGCAAGAGATGCAAGCGTGTGGCTCTGACTTCACATGTTTTTCTTGTGATCAGAAGGAGCAAAGATGACAAAAAAGCCATCTGGGTTGTTGCTGTTTGTGTTCCAGTTTGCTTCTCTGTCTGTATTTCTTACACTGTGGAACCACGCCTGCATGTGTTTGCTGTGTTGTGCTTTACGTGTCCTAAGGCTAAACAGGTCACTGATAGTCCTGGGTTTACCCCTTCCACAGTGACACGTGCCACTCGGGCTCGCCCCGCCCAGCCACCCACATGATTTGCTTTTTACCATCGAAGCAAACCCTCCTGTTACATCAATTTGAAATTGTACAGTAATGAGAGAACCCTTGTGGTTGCCACTCTGCCATAGCAAGGGTCTTCAACACTTCAGTGTGGAATTACAAACAGAGACAGGAGCATTTTAGTATAATTTATTTATTTGTTTTATTAATTTATTTGACAGAGACGATGCATGTAGGAAATGTTACATTTAAAAATTGAAACCGATGCAGTGTATGCAGGATTTCTAGCTGTGGTGAAGTTGCAGTCCTTGTCCCTTGTTAGGCTTTTCAAGGATAAAAAATATAAAATAATACAGGCATAGGGGCAGACAATGGAATGAACATAGATAAACAACCACTACAAACAGTAATTGAAACAACAATGATCAAAACCAACAATTAAGAACATTGACAGTGTAAATGACGATTAAGGACAACAAAAGGGAATGAAAATACGTAAACTATATATATCCACGTATTTTTATGTTCACAGACTTGCTCCTGTTAAAGCCATGCTTCATTATAGTATCTCATAATGTAGGGCTGTGTGTTCAGAGGAGATACGAGTTGGAAACAAATAAGAAAATTTGACAAAGAAAAGTTGTTTTCTTTGATTGCAGTGTGAGGATAAGCAGTGCAGAAAACAGAGTAACTGTTGAATTAAGCATGAGAAGTGATGAAAGGCATTTTCACTTGTTCAGTGACAGATTGGGATTGTCATTTGACACAAGAGCTATTAATACTGATTGAGAGATTAGATGTTGCTCTATTGTTTTATGTTAACTGTTAAAAATGTAACATTGCAGGTCCACTGTATTGCCATAGTCTTTCCTCTGTTTCTACACATCTACTTTCTTTCAGAATTTCCTTTTAGGGGCAATGTCCAATTTAAAATAATTCCTCTTGAGTGGGTTTCCATTCTCATGGGATCGTGGGATCTCTGCTGTAAGAGGTTTTTTACACTCTGCTGAGTCTTTGGTGAACCAGATCCTGGCATGAGGAACTTTCTCTCTTATACCTTATATTCTGCTGGAAGCAATCTCAATACAATCTTTCTGGACAGACAGCAGGTCTCTGCTGCCAATGAAAGAGTCTGAACCACTGCACCCAGTGTTTTAGGAAGGACTACAGTTCTGTGATATCCAGTTACTTATCTTTAAGAATATAGGTAGTTTAACAACTCAATCTCAGTGCTGTAGTATTTTTCTCTTTTACCAGTGTGTTTTGACACCAGAAGAAAGTTACAGAGAAGATAACTAATGTGACTCCCCCCTGTTCTTACTTCTAGATCCACAGATCTAGATTACACCCCCCCCCCCCCCCCCATCAGACTAGGGTCTCAAATTGCTTGTGCCACTCTAAACCTTCATGGAAACGTGCTCCAAATGAATCTGCTGCTTTTAGCGTAAAGTAATCCTCTCAATTAGGTATCTATCAATGGCATTAATTGCCTCCGGTGTAATTCACCCTTCACAGATGAGAGACTTAAGCATGCTTTTCTCAGTGTAAGACTGAAAAAGTGAGGCCTCTCAAGATCCACCCCTGCGACCTGCTCTATAGCATATAGTGTCTGGAAAGAGGCCAGAAGCAGCTTTCTGAGCTAAGATGTTTTTAAGCCCTGCCAAGCAAGCCAAACAGTAGCACATCTTAAGAGAAACTATCTAGATTAATAAGTGAAAAACAGGATAAATAATATAGAATCAGCTGGTTCTAAAAGGAGTGGTTTGTATGGAGATTTGCTCTGACCTGTAACCTAAGACCCTTTTCGGTACTTGATTTAATTTGTTTTCCCTTTATAGCTTCTGCTGCTGATGGATAAATGTAGTGTTTTGGCTATTGGTTGGTCTTTTTGCCTGCAGTACGGGAGCTGCCTCCTCCATAAAGCCTGGCAGCGGGTTCGACTCTCTGTTGACCTGAACATGGCCTCAAGGATTACGCTCCTCAGAGCAGTGGCTCTCTGCTCTGATCACAGTGAAGCCAAGGGTCACTGTGTGCAGCCTCGTGCATTCAAAAGAGGCAAAAAGTCTGAAGTGTCATTTAAACAATGTTCTGAGTCATGCAGGAGAATAATTGATTTTTTTCTCCTCTTTTCCAATTTACGGAAATGGCTAAATAAAACGAGAGTCATCTGCGCCTGGTAATTCTTTTCAGTAAGCAGTGAAAATGAATTTAATGATCAATGTGGCTCTAATGTTTCTTGCATGAATAGGCATACTCCCACTAAGACTCAGCTGAATTTTTACACAAACAAAGAAATATGGTAATTCTTATAATTTCATCACTTCAATAGCTCCTGCAGTTCTGAGATATAGCTCCTCTGTTGTAATTAAAAGCTGTGAAAAGAAGAATATAAAATAATCACTTTGTGATTAAAGCTTGCCTTATAAGGTTCCACCTCAGAGGAGCAGTGCACCAGTTCCCCTCAATCATTTCCAACTTAAAAACATATTTATTCCCTCTTGGTGGATATTCTGTGGTAAATGTTTCTAACTCCCCGCTTCTTCTCCTATAGGTTCATAACAGGAACTTGCTGTCATTGGACTTTGATCGAATCACCAGGACTGAAAAGGTCTATGATGACCACAGGAAGTTTACGTTGCGGATCCACTACGACCATGCTGGACGGCCCACTCTGTGGGCACCAAGCAGTCGTCTGAATGGAGTCAATGTCACCTATTCCCCTGGAGGGCATGTGGCAGGTATCCAAAGAGGTACCATGTCCGTACGCATGGAGTATGACCAGAATGGCAGAATCACCTCCCAGATATTCGCTGATGGTAAATCGTGGAGCTACACTTACCTTGAGAAGGTACGAATAGTTGGTGTTGTAATAATGATTAAATGGTTTAAAGATAAGAATTTTATTTAAGATGGTAGCAACATGTTGTACAGATAACTTTTGGAGGTCTATTTGTGTAAGAAACTTGACAGGAGATTTTAGACTGAAGTTAAAAGTTAACTTGTAATACTGCAGCAGTGTTTGTGCTGCTTTATCAGGCTCCAGCACAGATATCAGTAGAAATGTAATTAAAACCTGTCTGGTGCACCGCAGACGTTATACTTTAGTCTGGCAGCAAGGCCAACCTGAAATAGCAATGATGAGAAGAACAGAGTGAAATGTCACTTTCCACTCACTAATTGAAGGCATGATTGTTGAGAAGGTGAAGAACTGTGATTCTCTAGCTGTAATATGAAAATGGCAGCCAGTCACCTTGTTAATTGTCTACAGTCAATTTTTCAGCAACCTCTAAGTGAGATGCATACTATCTGTTATGACAGCTGTAGAACTGATTTAAACACATCATTTATAGGATCACAAAGGGTGTGAATGGGAATTTTCGATTTGACAAGTTGTGAAAACTCCATACTGTTTGGATTAGAAGATCCCACAAATAAGAAACAAGATGCAGCCTGTTTGTGAAATCATCTTTTAAGGAAATCTTTATGTCAGAGGAACATCAACAACTCCACTTTCAGTATAGAAATTAGATTTGGTCTGAATCTGACTTGCATGAATAATATGTTATTTTTTTGACAGTTTGCTTGTCTGTTTGTGTGCCTCGTACATTCCCAACCTACACTGTGACAGTATGTAGTATGTTTTGTGTTAAAAAATGTTAAAAAATAACTGTTTTGTTTTGTTTATTCTATGACATTGATATATATTATATATATGTGTGTGTGTGTGTATATATATATATATATATATATATATATATAATCGTTATGTATCTGTAAATACAGGTACTAGACATAAAGTAATGGCTATTTTTAAAATAATTTTCTGTTCTATTATTTTATTTCTATTCTCTTTACAGTCCATGGTACTGCTGCTGTACAGCCAGAGGCAGTATATCTTTGAATTTGACAAAAATGACCGACTATCCTCTGTGACCATGCCCAACGTGGCACGGCAGACCCTAGAGACCTCCCGCTCCATTGGCTACTACAGAAACACCTACCGGCCCCCTGAAGGTAACGCTTCAGTGCTCCAGGACTACAGTGAGGACGGGCAGTTGCTGCAGACAACCTACCTGGGCACTGGCCGCAGGGTCATCTACAAATATGGCAAGCTTGCCAAGCTGCTGGAGATTCTCTATGACACCACACGCATTGGTTTCTCCTACGACGAGGTGGCAGGCATGCTGAAGACGGTCAACCTGCAGAGTGAAGGCTTTACCTGCACCATCCGCTACCGTCAGATCGGCCCACTGATCGACAGACAGATTTTCAGATTCAGTGAAGAGGGCATGGTCAACGCCAGATTTGACTATGTGTATGACAACAGTTTCCGAGTCACCAGCATGCAGGCTGTCATCAATGAAACACCGCTGCCAATCGACTTGTATCGCTATGACGACGTGTCCGGCAAAACAGAGCAGTTTGGCAAATTTGGAGTGATCTATTATGACATAAATCAAATTATCACCACAGCAGTGATGACCCACACCAAACACTTTGATGCTTATGGCAGAGTGAAGGAGGTCCAATATGAGATCTTTCGGTCACTCATGTACTGGATGATGGTGCAATATGACAACATGGGGCGAGTGGTGGCCAAGGAGCTAAAGGTTGGACCTTATGCCAACACCACACGCTATACATATGAATATGACGCAGATGGTCAACTCCAGGTGGTCTCCATCAACGACAAGCCTCTGTGGAGGTACAGCTACGACCTAAACGGCAACTTGCACCTCCTCAGCCCTGGTAACAGCGCACGCCTCACACCACTACGATATGATATCAGAGACCGCATCACTCGCTTGGGAGATGTCCAGTACAGAATGGATGAGGACGGTTTCCTGAAGCAGCGAGGGAACGATTACTTCGATTACAACTCAGCTGGCCTGCTGGTTAAGGTGTACAACAAAGTGAGCGGTTGGAGCATCAACTATCGTTATGATGGCCTGGGCAGGAGGGTGTCCAGCAGAAGCACCATGGGCCACCACCTGCAGTTCTTCTACGCTGACTTATCCAGTCCCACTCGGGTCACCCATATGTACAATCACTCCAGCTCTGAGATTACTTCACTGTACTATGACCTACAGGGACACCTGTTTGCCATGGAGCTAAGCAGCGGGGATGAGTTTTATGTGGCCTGTGATAACATAGGCACCCCTCTGGCTGTGTTTAGTGGCTCAGGCCTCATGATCAAGCAGGTCCTTCATACAGCGTTTGGAGAGGTTTACCTTGACACCAACCCCAGCTTCCAGCTCATAATCGGCTACCAAGGAGGCCTGTATGAGCCTCTCAGTAGACTCGTCCACATGGGCAGACGGGATTACGATGTCCTTGCTGGCCGCTGGACAACACCTAATCATGACATCTGGAAACGTCTCAACAGCAACCACATTGTGCCATTCAACTTGTATATGTTCAAGAATAACAATCCTCTCAGCAACAATCAGGAGATAAAGTGCTACATGACAGGTAAGTTCTCTTATCAGACCCATGTTTGATGATGAGATGAGAGAATTTCTTTTATTCATTTAAAATAAAAATCTACAAAAATAAATCCACCTAACCTTTCTATGCAGGGAACAGGGAGTTTAGTTTAACAGTTTAGTTAAGTATCTAACGTCCATCGCAAATTGTCAAACCACAGCTGCTGCCATCCCCTGCCAAAGAGCAACCTGCAAACTTGTCACGGACACATTTCAAGCCATTGGACAGCATGCATTCGATAATCAAAAGCAAAATTTTGCATAAAGTATTACGCTAACTGAAATGAAAGTATGTAGGAAGCATTAAATAATTAAAACAAAAAAAAATGAGTACTTGAACTGTTTACAGGTAAGTAACTGTTTATAAATAGCAGCAGACAGATGTTAGGTGAGTCCCACCGGGGCAATCAATGAAGCATGTAGGGTTTTTTATGGTGCTAAAATTAGGGGTATTAAGGAGGGTCTCACATCTTAAATCTCCTTCCTTTGTGAAATGGCTGTTGCTTGCAGTTGAGCAAACAATACTCATTTCAGGGTTTTTCTGTCAAATTGTGTGTGTGTGTTTTTATTCTTAACAACAAGCCACAAATGGAAGAATAGACCCTGCCAAAATTAAATTGAAAAGCAGTGTGCTAGAGAGGCTTTTAAGAGCTTCCTCACTGGGACACTGAGGTTGTTTTCCTGCTCTGGCGTGCATGTGTGCGTGCGTGTGTGTGTTTGCATACGTACGTACCTATGCGCTTGTGCGTGTGTCCAGTGGCCGTTGTTCTGAAAGTGCTCAAAGGGAACAATGCTGCACAGCAAAGCCCCCTCTGTTGTTGAACATTCAGGTCTTTTCCCAGAAATATCACATCATTTTCTGTAGCTTTGTGGTAGGGAGGAGGTAAATGGCAGTGAAAGCACCCCAGTGGAGAAGGATAGCACAATGGATCCATAGAAACCTTAGCCAGGGCCAGTTGTATCAACCTCTTTGGCTGGAAGGAAAACAACATTGTTAACGATACTCTATGAATACTCTGCGGTTAAATCACAGTTTTAGCCAGATCGCATTCATAACTGGGAGATTTCATTCTCTGTGTTCATTCTGCATTAGATTCACTCAATAATGCATAATGTTGTCTATCAAATAATCAGTTTTAACTTTTATCCTTTACTCATTTACCTGTAGACAGTATGGAGAGGAAAAATAGTCACTTCTTGTTCAGGTGGAGTCTTCTACTTCTTTCTGTTCAACAAAGTGATTTAGCCGCCTGCCTAACAGAAAGGCGTTCAGCTTCACTGTCCACCATTAGGGGCTGACTGGCATTTGAATGCTAAGCAGACTGTTAGATATACTATAGTGGGTCTGCCTCAATTGTGATTGATGGCGCTGACATTTCCATTCATTCCACTAAATTATCAGGGTCCTTTCATTGTCCTCAAACAAATTCTTATTTAAAAAAGCTTTGTCAGGTGCCACAATGTGGCAGTGCCAATCTGTGACAAACTTGCCCCCCAAGTGTCACAGCAATGATTTTGCTGTCCATAACAAACACATTGAAAGGGGCAGGAAACAAATGGCCAGGATTGAACAGGCATTGCTTCCAGTCATGTCTGTAGCCCTCTCTGTGATATTCAGAATTAATGACAACTTATCGCAGAGGATGGCAGCAGCACCTATAACCACAGTGCTGGTGGCAGTGCTATTAGACCAACCACATTATCATATTTGCATGGATTTGAAACCCAGACACGTCACTTTCCCCTTTTTCAGCGTCTCATTAGAAAAAAAAAATATTGCAGAAGAACCCGCTGAGTCTTCAAAATATCTCATGTTGAAGTCTCGGCTGCTTTGAAATGACGTGAAATTACAGTATATAATTATCAGCACAGCAGACACTCTCAGATGTCACTTGGCGTTTCTGGGACCCAGCTGTGTGTCATTAGTACGGCACCTGCAGGAGTGGACATGAATCATTGCCACCATCTTGAGTGTTTATTATAGCTTGTCCCCTCTTCACAAACAAATCAAGTGCTCAGACCGAGTGAGAAGTATTTCAAGGAGACAGCTACTTGACCGCAGAATGTCAACTGTTAAAATTGAACAAATCAATTCTTAGCGCTTAATTCTCTGGAGCCAGAAATCACTCTGTCTGTTGAGATAGCAGTATCTAAATCACTGTTTCAATGTTTTGATCCCTCCCCTGCAGATGTAAACAGCTGGTTGGTGACCTTTGGCTTCCAGCTGTACAACGTCATCCCTGGCTATCGCAAACCGAGCACAGAATCCATGGAGCCGTCCTATGAGTTAGTCCGCACCCAGATCAAGACACAGGAGTGGGACAGCACCAAGGTAAATCACTCACTCTCACCTATCCCACCTTTCACCTCACCACAGATCACCCTCCTCTACCGCTGCTCCCCCTCCCTTCCAACATCATGAGCTAATAGACATGCTCTGTGTAGCCAGACTCCCAGAAGAGCTGCCAGCTATCTGGCCAAAACACAGCCCAGTGAGCCAGGTCCCTGCCCCTAGTCCTCATCTTGGGGAATGGGGTCAGGCTAAATAGCTCTTGTAATTGTCCTGCCATTAGGGAAATTCACTCTCCATTCCCTCCACCACTGGCCATTGATTTTATCTCAGTCTTACACCGTTAGCCAAGGTCTGAGGAGTAGTAGACATGCTCTGATTCCCGCGTTTATCAGCCCTTTTAAGTTGCCTCCAACTTACCTGAATTATTGAAGAGGCCACTGTTGTCTCGGGTTTGGTTACAGCTAGACTAGTGAATGCCACCCATCAGGAGGCCAGACTAATGTTGAGTGACACTCTAGCTGCTACCTTAACACAGTGGGTATTGTTGCAATGAAACATTTGTTAAACTAAAAGCTACTGGGACGATGCAATGCAAGGTTATCCAAATCTGTGACCTCTGATCTGACCAACCCACCATAATAGGTTGGCACACCAACCGGGCATAATAAACAGAGAAAGCAGTTATAGTCAGAATATGCTGTAATAGTACCTACTACTGGAATATCAAGAATTTAAAGTATTTAGAATGAAAATTCAGAAACACATACATGTACCTTGTGTTTTCCATTTCATCTCCACAATCACTGTAGGTTTGACATTGCATATAAATAAAAAAATTATACAAAGGACATCTATGAAGTGTGAAACCATAACAGTAGGAATCCCGGTCATGTTCTCATCTGGTGTAAAACGCTTTGGGAGGGCCACTGTCAAACCCCCCCGGGACTGACTCATGCATGCTGCTCGTGCCTGACACTCTCACTGACAATATCCAAATTCACCCAAGGTACTTCTACAAAGGAGCTGCAACAGAGGAAATATCTAACTGAATGCAAAGACACTCTAGGTATTTCCATTTCAAATATTTGTGAGTAGATATGATTGAATAGTGTTTTAGATTAAAAGAATAAATGCCACACTCTTTTCAGACAGACAGTTGCAAATCTGACTAAATCCTCTTTCACACATAGTTCCCGTTAAATTACTGGCATAACTATTCAGACACAGCGAGTGATTTTCACCGTTCACACATGCAGCTACATTCAGGAATATTTCCATCTCGCACCTATTCACACATGCCATGGCAATGCCAGAATAGATTGGGACAAGGGAAGAGTCCAGCAGGTGGCAATACCACAAAGCTTATGGATGCCAACTACCATAGTGACCAAAAAAAGAAGAAGGGGCAAGGCCGGACATACATTTCTATGGTGGAAGACGTCTCTTGTTATTTTTAGGAACATTTTCAACAAACAAAATAACTTATATTGCTTGTTAGTAACTCAGAGTACACAATTTTATCAGCATTTTCAAATGGCAGAAAACAGTTTCAATAGGTATTGTTAGCCTTTTTTTTTTTTTTTTTATAATTTGAATTGCCAAGAATTTAAAGTTAAAGTCCTTAACCATCATTTTAGAGACAGTAACCCCAACACAGCAAGCCAAGATATTAGGTTGCTTACATTTTTTACTTCTGTTATGCTAAAATGAAATGAGTCATACATAAAGCTATGTTCATGTTTGCTTCACTCAGAAGCACTAAATAGAACTAGGTCCATTTCGGTAATAATATCATTGAAAGGTATTTTTTTCATGCATCAATCCAACCTTTCAAGTATGACTACCCATTATACTGTAATGTCTCTAAAAACCATGTAACTGAGGCTTTAAATAGCAATGTTAGCCTAGATAGAGGTATTATTCGTGTTTGTGAGGGAGCTTGTCCTTCAGCACACAGCACAGTATGTAAGAAAAGATTGAGATAATTAGTCTTTACCCCATGTACAAGACAATGCAATGATATTCTTATCTCGAATTCCTGCTTCAAAAGTGGTGCTCTGAGCTGGTAAATGCCAAGTTGATCCTCACTGCAGATGGCCAGACCAGCCTAATTAAATGTAGGGTTCTTTGAAGCATAAATATAGCTTTAAAACTACATGTGGTTTATCCTGTGCACTTGGCATTTTATTTCATTTTATACAGGAAAAAAGCATGCTTGCCTCTCTATCCCTTTTCATTTAAGTCCCTATTTCGCCATGCTGCTGAATCCGCACACAGATTGAAAAATGCAGTGAGGGGCCTGACAGATGAGGTCTGTGCTGCACGAGGCTTGATCTCTCATTGTGGATTGTGCTGGAGGCTGATTGCACCCCATGCTATGTGAATGATGCCTCTCTGGGAGCGTCCCGTGAGGCAGTTTCAGTAAAGTGGAGGACATTGCCCCCTTCCCCCCCCACCGCCTGTGGGACAGCTGACCGGGTCACACTGTTGGCACGGTAAACAAACATGGAGTGGCATGGTGTGAAGTGTCCCTTTAGGCCATTTCTCCCAAGGGGCCCAACAGCACAGCTGTCCCCTCCTCCTCTTCTGTTTCATCTTCATGCAAGATCTGATACGGTGTCACGTCAAAGAGTGGCCTGATATGCTGGTCACTGCGTCCTGCTCCACACTCCTCAGCCCCACCCAGTGTCCCAGCCTGTAGCCACCCTCTAACGGAGGCACAGCGAGACCGAATTAGAAACTGTCAGGAGAACTTTGGACATGTTTGGTTGACAAAAACTCCTCAGGATGCTCACGGCCCCTGATCTTGGGCGATGGCAAGAAGGCACAGTGTTGGAGACCCTTTTTGTTCCTGCCTAGACGAGTTCAGGCATCTGCCTCACTGTGTGTTGGCCAGCTTCCATTCCATATCACTCTCCTCATTTTAACATCTCGCTTTCATCCTGAGGAGTATCTCTTGTCAAGTAGTATTAGGACAAATGATTAATTTTGGCTGAAGGGTATCTATACAAAGCTCTTAAGGAAAAAAATATACACACACGAGTTACCAACCAATTCCTGTTTCATATTTGGCACAGCATGGCTGTCACAAGATAGTAATTTCACCCTTTTTCAAAATATCATGCCTGTCACAGATGATCAGAGAGATTTGCATTTGCTGACAAACACCTCTACCCCTACCTTGACTATGTGTGATACATTCACAGCTTCAAAGAATCATGGAATTGCTGTTTGCCATTGATAATGGATGCGAAGCAATTACATCATTATATGCGATGTTATAATTTTCATCAAATATAAATGAGGGATCAATGGGATATTTTCTATGCCACCTGTAAGCTGTTATTTTTACACCTTTCAATTTATTGTACAAATAAATTTGACGACACCATTGGTGTTCAAATTCGAGACCCCAGCAACAGAACTTCGGGAAATAATGTCCTGTAAAATTTGATGAACTTGTTCTTAAGGAATTCTGTTTTCTGCATTGGATGCTCCTAGATTTTAGTTTTTGTTGTGATCTTCTGCAGGTTTTACAGGTTATGTTAGACCCAGATCATTTTTAGTTGTTTTTTTTTTTTGTAGGTCTTGACTTCCATCACATTAATACATGAGCAATTTACAAAAGGTGTCAAATCATCCTCATTCAGTCACATGCGTTAACATAAAAAAGAATAGCTTATACTCTGTAGTCATACCATTGAATTTGAAATGTTTGAAGTGTTAATGAAGCAGTGTGAATGTCGGTTTTGAAAAATGGGAGCATCTGCTTAGTTCTCATGCATAGTAGGATAAAGATTACAAACGAAGGTGTGAGGAAATCAGAAGTTTTGAGGAATGTCTACAAACATTTGAGTCACAATTTTTACGTCCCCATTGATATCGTGTAAATCCATTTCATGCCCAGAGAACAAACAGAAGTGATATTTTACTGTCTATGCAGAGGCTGCGGGGGCTGTGACTTAACAGTATTGTCTTTGTTTTGCAGTCTTTGCTGGGTGTTCAGTGTGAAGTTCAGCGGCAGCTGAAGGCCTTTGTGAAGCTGGAGCGTTTTGGCCAGATCTACAGAGCCAAAAGTGCCGGATGTCCTCAGACAGAGGACGAGAAGATCTTTGCCTCTGTTGGCTCCATCTTTGGCAAGGGGGTGAAATTTGCTATCCGAGAGGGGCGCATCAGCACTGACATCATCAGCTTAGCCAATGAGGATGGGCGCCGCATGGCTGCAGTTCTGAACGAAGCGTTCTACCTTGAAAACCTCCACTTCACCATTGCTGGAATGGACACCCACTACTTTGTCAAACTGGGCTCAGTGGAGGGAGACCTGTCCCTCATCGGCATGACGGTGGGCCGTCGCACACTAGAGACCGGCGTCAATGTGACAGTGTCTCAGGTTAACACTGTTCTCAATGGCAGGACTAGGCGCATTACTGACATCCAGCTACAATATGGCGCGCTGTGTCTGAATACGCGTTATGGCAGCAGTGTGGACGAGGAGAAAGCTCGTGTGTTGGAGCTGGCTCGGCAGAGAGCTGTCGCCCAGGCTTGGGCCCGGGAACGCCAGAGACTGAGGGATGGAGAGGAGGGCTCGCGAACCTGGACTGAGGGAGAGAAGCAACAGCTCCTGGGCTCAGGGAAGGTGCAGGGCTATGATGGATACTACGTTGTTTCAGTTGACCAGTACCCTGAGCTGGCAGACAGTGTCAACAACATTCATTTCATGAGACAGAGCGAAATGGGCCGAAGGTGACATGAACACGAGGCTCTGGAGTGACAGACTCTGATGTAGGACATGGGACTTCTTGCCAAAGACAGTTGTGGACATGACCACTTTTTTTTTTTCTTTGACTGTGCTCAACTTGGTTTTTAATATACTGTTAAAGAAAAAAACATGGTTGCAATCAGTTGCACTGTATTAATAGAAGAGTGCCCTTCTGCCCTTTTGAAGATTCTTTAACAGTCTTTGCCCTCCAAGTGCGGCTGCTAGAGGATGAAAATTTGCGATGTCTGTGACTTATGTTGTGACTCCATTTCTTCGTTCCTTTTGGTGATTCTGTTCAAAGGAATCCAAGAGGAGTATTGGTAATGCATTATGTTCACTGGCTCACTCTGCTGCCAGACTTGCAGATTGTTATTCACAAGCTTGCTCCATTCTGCCTTTTCTGCGCCTCAGCCAAGGAGATTCCTTCTCTTTTAATCACTTCTTTTTTATACTTGAAACCCTCATAGCCCCAGTCATCCATAAATAATGAGAGAGATTTCTGTTGGCGGTACAGTCCTTCATCAAAACCCCAGCTGAACTTGTCAAGCACCTTCGTTTGTGTGATGTCTTGTAATTTTTTAAGAGGAGGATTGATACTCATCTGTGGTGTTAGCTTGGAAGGCTCCAGTGCACCCTGACTGTGCATGTTGATGGCCTTCTATATGAACTAAAAAATTTGCAAAACCGCTCAATCAAGCTTAAATTATATGGTAAAGCCAATAAAGGGGTATGAGGTCACATTTTGTGTGTATTTTATTTTTTAACTGGAGTTTTTTTTTTTCCAAGGACGAAAATGAAAACAAAGAATAAATTGTTCTGTGCTCCTTTTTATTTGACTGTGGTCAAACAACTCGATTATGACAATAGTGACGAGCCAGCCCTGTAAGAAAATACTGTGGAATTAATGTCTGTATTAAACAACAAAGGGTATTTTAAAGGAATGGTTTGAATTACATTTTAGTTTTGTTTTATAAATAGCTATATGAATTAACAGTATAACAAATGTGAATTAAAAAAATGTGAACTATTGTCCCTTTTATTGTTAATTGTTGTACTTGAACAATACTTAAGGGTGTTTCAACACATGGAATAAACTATGAAAGGTGGTTTAGTTAAATCAATTACTGTGTTTTTCATTAGACCGACTACATTTTACTTATCTCAATCGCATATGAAAGGCAGTGTTTGTTTATCAATGAGCTTAAGTCAGTATTCCTCACCACAATGTCCAATTAAATAAAGCTTTGGGTGAAAATATTTTTAAAAAGTGAGACTACAGAGTTGGTTGAAGAAAGCAATCTCATCAGTGATACATACTACATTAGCATATTGGCTCCTGAGATAGATAGGCTTTGCATTGTGTTGTGGGTGAGATGAAACATACAAATGGCCTTTGCCCTAAGGGCTGCCTGCAGGTTAGCATCAAAAGTGCTTTCATTCTCCAGAACAGGGCTTCACTTGGTCCCACGTCTGGCTGAAATGCATTAGACCTGCAGGTGTACTAGTTCCCGTTTACAGACTAAAGGTTGTCTATACAACCTTGGAAGTAACCCACGTGGACACATTCAAGCTCCCATATGTCCGCCGCCTCCTCAGTGGAGATTGCAAAGGACAATTTTGCTCATTCGAAAATGTCATTATGTGAAAACTCAAGAGGAGTCAAGACTATTTTGGAAATTGTGACATTGATTTGACTTCTGGTACTTTTTGAACTATGCCAAGCCCACTGCACACTCTTGACCTATAATTTTTCCATCAAAATATGAACTTGTTTGTGTGTGAAGGGGTGGTGGGAGCATGACTGAGTGTCTCAATCTGTACAAACGTTAAAGCAAACAGTACATGGTTTTTTTTTCTGTTGTTGGTTGATTCAGTGACGTTTTGTTTCCAAAAAATATGTATGTTCAACATTATATGAATGAAGGATATTTGCATTGTGGAATATTGCACTGAGAACTGTTGCGTCGTAAGACTGTATCTTTTTCTAAAGTTTTGGACTCATTTTGAGTTTTGGTTTGTTCTCAACACTGTGTTTTTAGCGCTTCTCTTTGACCATGTAAATATCAAGACATCAAAGTAAGCTGTAAATAAAATGCAAATGTAGATACCTCTTAGAGCTACATCAGTGACCCTGTGTAGTCTTAAGGTAGGAAAAAAAATAAAGGGAATATTTTGTGTTTATTTTTTGTGTTTTGTTATATATATATACTGTATAGTCTGTATTATACAGAAAAATAGTTTCTATTGCTGCATCTCAAACTGAGACATGAGATATATCATGAGATAGATTCTCTTTTGATATTTATGTTACGCTGTTTAGAAATTATAGCCATTTTTTGTTTGTTTGTTTCATCTGCATCTCTAGTATATTATACATACTTTAATTCCCACCCTACAACACACTTCATAAGGCTTTAATGAGGCTAATTTGATGCAATATGATAATGTAATATTGCACCATGTGCCATTATTTAGTTAAACACGCACTACCACCTGTTTGGACCTCAAATGTATTACATTTTCACATAAAGTGAACATGTGGCTGGATCACCAGCACATAAAATACAGACTATTAATAAAAACATCTCTACAGTGAATGTATTTCACTGACATGAGAAAAGCAAGCCTCAAGGGAAGCTGAGAAAAACCTGACAATTAATTAACCTGTCAAAGTTGAGGACCAATCCTTTGATGTTGCAAAAGCCACCAGCAGGCTGTGTTTTTAAACTTGATAACTTTGTTGAAACAAGTGGAGCTCAGGGGCTAATCCTGTTAGCAGGCGGGGTGGCTCGGGAGTTAGCTGCCAGTATGTGGTGGCAGCGAGGGAGCCTGGAACATTTACACTCACTGCAGGCAGAGCTGAGCGCGTGCCCAGAAGAAAGCGTGATGTCCTGTTTTACCTAAGCAGGCAGCACTCTTACTTGTTCTTCTAAATAAGCCATTCATATCTCTGTGTGATGGACAAAGGAAACTATCACACCCTAATGTTTGCTTTCGCTAGTTTGACTGCACAAGTTTTTTTTGGCAAAAATCTGTAGCTCTAGTCTTCCTTGAGACGGCCTGAGCCACAAGCCCCACATGAGTCCAGTAAAGAGGATTTTTTTTTTCGCAGGGAACAGAAAGTCCTGCTAGCTAGTCTGTGCAGAATGAATTCTGCTGCAGAGAGGCAAAACGTCCTTTAGCCTGGAGGATTGTCGTCTTTTGGTAGAATCATAATAACAATAAAAACAATAACTTCACCTCAGACAATGTTGCAGAGAGGAAGCTGCCATACTGCACTCTGATGATGAAAGAGGGAGTTTTATTTTTATATGTCACTGATTATTAGAATCAGGTCTAATTGAATATAAACATTTGTTATAACGTTTGATCTATTTTGGCAACAATGGAGCATTGACAACCATACATAACTCATAAAGCCAAATGTTTGCAAGATACAAATAAGGTGCCTAATTAATTTGAGCTAAATTACATGTTATTTGTGGAAAAATACTACGTCATAATGTATAATGCTGCAATATTTATTCCTTTCTTGCCTTGAGAACAAACTGCCCTGTGATGCGGATAGATTGCACATACCATGCCATGCTCCATCACTGAGTGGCTGAAAATACAAGGAGAGGGTGCAGAAAACAGTAGGATCCAGAAAGGGTAAAAGTAATGGAAAAATCACTGGTATTGATGAATGACCTTATTAAAACCTCACAATTTTACTGTTGTCACTTGTGCTGTGGGGTAGTGAAAATCTTTCAGATTGCACTTTTAATCGATTAAAGCAAAGTAATAGCTACAAATAACAAATTATTTTTTGATCTTAATGCATTTTATGTAACATACAAAGCATAATAATGGGTACAAAAAAGATCCTCAGATCACATAAATCAGAAAAAAAAATGTAAAAAATCCTTTTCAGCACTGTTTTAGTGTTGCTCTTGTGCTTGCTCTTGTTTTTTCCAGGCAGCTGATACCATATTCACTTAACACCTACCATTAGATTCAAATGTAAGTAACCCCTTTCAGATGTTTCTGTGAGAGGACGGAAAAACACTCTGCTTTTAGCCTGATTTCAACTACAACTACAACAGGCAATGGAAGGCCAAACTTTTCTTTAAAATACATGCATGGACTATTTCCCATTACCTGTGCTGAGTCTGATGCAAAGCGATATCTTCACATTGCTTTCACACTCCATCTGTTTCCTCTCACTGATAATGTGAACCCTCTGAGCCCAAGTGTTGGATAAACACAGGCAAAGGTATTTGCTGTTAAAATCAGCAAAAGGTTGAATCCTGCTGGGGCCCAGCCATCCATTCCCTCAATGAATCATGTGCATAGTCCGAAAATAACTGCCAAAATGAGACACTTGTTGCTTCTCGTTTTCCCCTTTCTGTCAATCTCAGGTACTGTAATTACATGAAAGTCAGCTGCATTTATTTTCCCGGAGATCAGCAATGTTGTTGACAAAATGCACCTGCACCCACTCTGTTTTGCAGCTTCCGAGAATTCCCGTCTGGCTACACTTGTTCAAGTTTTCCCAACAGCCGTAAAATAAGTGAGCGATATGATGGTCCGCATCTGTTGTGTAGCCTGATAACACCACATGCCTGAATGGATAGGACAGCCTCAGATTCTGTCTTTAATCATTCAGGTCCACATTCCCCTCTCTACCAGTTATGCAAATGGAAGACCAATCATAAAAGCTAATGGGGCAAGGAATGGTAAACCAACTGGCCATAGAGGCGTGAGGCTGAATTTTCCTCAAGGTTTAGGTCTCATTTGGATGCCCAGCATGATGACAAAACACGGCAGCAACAGAAGCGCCCAGTAAAGTGCAAGCTTCGGAAATGAAACTGAGGTGATGTTTTCCCAAAGTGTCATATTTCTGCGGGTCATACAAAGGCCAGTGTTGCCTCTCATACAACTGACCTGCGAAGGGAAAACAGAAAATGTGCAGTACTAGCACCTTAAGCCGTACACTGCTGCATGCTGGTAATATGAGAGGCATTATTTTCCAAAAATGAGACTTAAGAGCCCGTACTCCCCCATTGTAGAGCAACATTACCTGACAGGTTTGACCTCTGTGCGAGTTTGAGAGTGACTCATTATATAGCTTTCAGTGTTGAAGTCATTTTCACTGGGATAAACAGTGCAAAGACAATCAATAATTTGTGATGTGAAGCCACATCAGAGCTTGCCTTACAAATTCAGACTATAGTTTCTTACTGGAATTAAGGCTTATGCAGCTGAAGTATATACCTACCAGAGGGGGACAATTTGTTTTGTTTTTTTAGAAGTGTTGGAAAAATACATATTGTGAGTACATTTGCATGTCCTTGAAAAGCCTTGTGAAAAACAACTTTTGTGAGATACAAATTAATGTCAGTGTAGTTTTGTGCTTTTCATTATTTTCTCCTTGGTTACCTGAGCTTGTGCAACTGCGAAATATGACAATTCAGTTTCTATTCTCACTCTGATCTCCATGGATTATATTGGAATTGACGCTGTAAGAAATTAATCCTGTCAGCGCAAGGTGAAATTCTTTTCTTGCTTTCATCAGAAATACATACTGTGAGTGTGTGCATGTGTGTGTGTGTGTGTGTGTGTGTGCTTGATGTGTTCTGGACTCCAGCAGGGCCTTGGTGGTCTTGGTGGACTCACTGCAGGCAGAAGCCGCAGCTGCAGCTGCCGTCTCCCATCACATTTCCCCTGACAGGTGTGAACAAAGGACCCAGAGAAATGTCACTGCTGCATTTTTAAGTCACTCGGACACTGCTTGCATTCAGGAATGAAACTGCCTTTGCTCATTATGCAAATCATATTGACAGCATATCTAATGCTTTTATTAGGCTAATTACGCCTAAGGTCAAATTTGTCCACACCAAAGGAACAGTACCCATTCAGACCAAGTGTCTGGAAGTGGTTGGGTTGACTGAAAGGTTAGCCAATGCTTAACGTCTTAGGACAGCTTATCATGTAGCACTTTATGTCCATGTAAAAATAGCTGTTATTGATTTCTCTGTACGACATGAGCACCATTCCTGATCAGTCAGGGGCAGTCTTCAATGTTAAGCTCGACAGCAGAGACAAACAGCAAAAATATGGACAGATGTGCTTTGAAAATTGTTTGATCAAATTTAGGAAAGAAAATATCCCCTGCACTCTTTATGATATGTAGCAAGATGTTTCTAAGCAGCCACAGAACCACCTCTCTCCATCATGTGAAAGTGAAAGAGAGAAGACATTAATCATAGACGGAGGCAAAGAGAAACCATAAAGATAAGGTTTGTCCTCAGTGGAGATACTCTCTTGCCAGGGTTGAAACAAGGCAGATGCATATTTAATAGGCTTGAGCTGCTCCAAAGTATTTAGCAGCAGGCCATATTAAAAATATATGAAGCGGTAGAAAAGGTTGTGTATTCTTTGAATTAGTCAGCTTTCTTTAGGTCAAAAGGTTAAAGTGACCGTCCCCTTTATCAGAGGTTTTTGAGCCCTCTTCGTATAGTTCATGTTTTGGAGCTTATTTTGTTGGACAGAATGAGCTTCATGCCTTGTTCAACTGAGGTGATTTAAAGCTTCAATTGATCTGACAATCGGTTGCAGACCTTTAGTGAAGGAATAGCTGAGATCAATTTGTGCTGGCTAGACTTAATTGCAACTAGTGGGTTGAATGTGCTACAGTCAGTGTACACAAACAAGTACATGGACAGAACAAAATAATCAAACCCTAACTGAGGGTGAGGTCTCACACTGCCTAAAGCCGTCATGTAACCTGTGTTTATGGTATTAATTGTTTTTTTCAGGTGTTAGTTTATACTGAAGAAAACCTTTCAATTGGCTATGCGAAAAGGACATTTTTATATCCAAGGAAAAAACAGACAAGGGTGGTCCCCCCTCCTGGTGTTAGGCAAATCCCAAAAGTGCTCCTTGCCACAGGCGTATTCTTATTGCCATCGGCACTACTTAGACACGATATCTAGGTGATGTCAGACAGCTGTTTAACAACTGCTTCGCCAACCTAAGTGCCACTTTTGTGAACTACATGGCCTGTAGTGCAACCACCCACGGCCGTATTGTACTAACTCAAAATAGAATACAATCAATTGAAAGCATAACAGAAACATTCATGTACTTTTGGAGAAAATTACTTCGTTTTCCAGGCTCAAGAAACGTGTGAATATTAGATGGTTAAATCTAATATTTGTGGTTAGATAAATGCTCTGTGGTTGGTATTGTTTTCTAGTTTCATCCAAACAATAGACATCTATGTGTTTTAGTCATAATGATGCCTCTCTTATAAAGACCTCAGAAGTATAGCACAAACTGTTTCCTTTGTCCTCCTTTGAATCTGCTACTCTGTGTGTTTTCAGTTTGAAATACAAAGCCTGAAGTCAGTCTGACAGAATTATTTTGGTTACAGAACCTTTGGGCCCATTACGAATACTATTATGTAGATCAGCCTTGGGGAATTTATTTCCACGTTGCGCATTTGGATTGTGACACGCCTGGCCTCTCATTTCATTTACCCATACAAATAAGCCTGCCAGTCCAAATGCCTTAAAATTGTGGCGAATTTTTTCAGCACATTTCACTGAAAGACTTGTTTTTCTTTCACATTTTTTTTTTCTCTTTTTTAAATGTAGAACTGTAGATACACCTCCCCCCTCCACAGGCAGGCACACACTCCCTGACACACACCACCACACCGCTAGAAAAACAGAATGACTCTTGCTGTCAGTGAAAAAATGTTTTTAACCTCAGGTTTTCATAGACAATTCCTATTTGAAAAATATCTTTGGAAAAGCCTGAATGCTGCCATTGTGTGACATGCTGAACATCATTTAGATTTGCAACAGGAAGACACAGACAGACACATACAAAGCCCTTTTTAGTGGATGGCTCAGATTTCTATGATCCCTCCTGGCTTATGTGGAGTTTTTATACGCTGTTGTTCTGCATGTGCAAATTCATTGTTTATTGGCAAGAAACCTCAGACCAGTGCATGAGGGTGCGGTGGTGCAAAATTAGATTATAAATCTTCAGCACACCTCACCTTTCAACGCCACCCTTGGAGTCGCAACTATACTGCACTTGCAAACATAAAAAAAACCCCACCATTTATCTATCTGAGACACACCAGTTAAGCCATGGAAAAGAAAATCAGTAGTATTTTTGATAAGTGATGTCCCAGTGCAGAAATACAGACTTTTACCAGGACAGGGGGATGCTGTCAAAAACAATCAAATCTACATAAAAAAATCGTTCACTGAAGGAAAAGCATAACTTTCAGGAGTATGCAGTTAGCACAGCTTGTTCAGCTTTTTACTTCCCCTGACTCATGAACATTAAAAATCTGTTGGAAAGAGGGGAACTGTATTGTGAAATAAATGAACAGATAAACAAAAATCTGGCATTTAAAAAATGCTCTTTGCTATTGAAAAAGGTGGACCAGAAAACAATGAACGCACAAGACACCAGCTCTTTTCATCATGACATAATGTTTCAGGAGTAGAGCAGCTACAGTGCCAACTCCCAGGTTACACGGCATGTGTTTTGTTTTATCAAATAAAAAAAGATAATATTTCAGTCTCTCTGTTGCTGTACAACAAAGGTGCTTGAATGGGAATTGACTGCATGAATAAATCAGATGCACAAATCAGATGCAGCAGGAGGACAATGTTGTGCTGAAATGGATGGAAAGAGTTTTAAAATGATGTTTTTAAAAACTATTCTGTTCTCTGCGACTATTTGTCACTGTTAAAATACAAAAATTCACACCTGCTTTATACTGTAGACTTAAAAAGTCTGCCTCTTAATTTTTAGGGATACTTCAGGCAGGTCTTAATTGTCCTATAATTAATACAACAGCATTTGGGCACAGGCCTTTGTTTGCCTAAATACTCTGAAAAATAGAAAGTACTTCTTCAGTTTGATGCACTGAGTGAGTGGATCTCAAAAGCCCACATGGAAACCCAAGACACTACCATTCATTGTTTGGCTAATTAGAGGGTAGTTGGTGTGTCTGGATAAACTAAAGTAATTAGTCATAGATTTATGGTTGAGCGTCTGCTGAGACAGCAGCAGCTAACATCTACTGAAAGGGATTATTGCCTTTGTAAGGAGGAAAAAGAAGAAGAGACTGCTTCCTAAAGTGATGTTAGGAAATGTAGAATTTCAGATATCTCCAAAGCAAGACAGTAGGACACACAAGGGCAAGGACAGATGGATGTCTGCGAGTGTGAGAAGTGTTATAAAACATTATCCAACTTTTCTCTTTGCCCTTGACAAAGACACTGAACTGCCCCACGGGTATCACACCAGTTACTTCAGCACTCTGTGACCTTTGTGATTAAATGTACATGTCTCGGATACTCTTGCCTACAGAGTAGTCGATGTCAAACTGGACCTGCTGAAGTTTCCCAATTCAAAACTGCATTGTATGTTGAGGCTAATAGTTATTAGTGTTCCACTCCAATAATGTGTTGTTAGCAGTTATTGTTCATATATCGACAGATCATTCCTGCTTCACTTAAGGACGTAAATGAAGTGCATCAGTGGGGAAGGACACATTGGTAGAGCTCTGGAGGAATGTTCTCACACAAACAGAAGAGGACAGCGCTCACGGCTCATTTTTAGTTTGTTGATCATTTTACTGGCCTTCTTGAAATAGGACTTTGTGTCTGGCCTTAAAACAAAGCGCTCGTTAAACAAGATGGCCCTCAGTAGAGAGCAGAATTTGGCTAAAAGGCTTAATAATGTTCAGAGTTAGCTGTTAATTACAAAAAGGTAGATAATCTTTGATTTGGCAGTAAAAGAAAAGTCTAGGGGTTACCAACATAAGTAGGTTTATTCGTCTTGGAAGCATAAACGTGCACAATGAATGTCAACACCAATTTCACCAGTAGTTTTACAAGGGCAGTTTACTATCAGACAGACAGACAGACAGACATGCAGGCAGACACACAAATGGCTATATATATATATATATATATATATATATATATATATATATATGTATGCCCCACAGAACATATTCATATTCATATTCATGAATATGAATATGTATAAATACATAACTCCTTTGGAAGACACAATAACTATGTATATGGTGCAGATAGTCTGTAACATCACAGCAGTTTGTAGCAGTGGTAGGCAGCTAAAAGTGTCCTAAAAGAGTTGTAAAATCCTCAGTTGGAGCTTCAGATCATAAAAATCCCACAGCAGGCATTTTCCTTTTCAAACCCTGACTGAAATTTTATGATGCGAAGAAACTTTGATGAGCAAATTATCAAGTGCACTGATCATTTTCAGAAGTTGTCTCAGTGGTAGCGCAGACCCAGATTGTCAAAGCAAGATGTAAAAAAAAAAAGCAGAACAAGCAAAACAAAACAATTTCTGCTCTTATGCGGTTATATAGAATGTTTCATCATGACAACATGTAATCAGACAAATGCTGGATGTACTATGTGAGCATCCTCACAGCCGTACTCTCTAACTGTAGCCCTCGCAAGGTAAGAAAATAAATTCCGGATTTATCTGGGGTGACCTAGATATAACCAGAATTCTTGCATCACAATTGAGTGCTAACGTTTAGGTTCATTTGTGCAAATTATCCTGTAAATGAGGATAAGGGAGCTCTATCATTATTGGAAGTTAAATTATACAACCTGGGGAAATGAAGCAGAGCCCACACTGTATCCTCCTAAAGCCGACGCTGACAAGTGAGATTGTCTTACAGAGCAAAGTGTGGACGAGAATGAATTGTTTCATCTGACTGTGGCCTGTGTGTGTGTGTGTGTGTGTGTGCAAATGATAAATAACACTGTGAGATGAGGTACAATATTTTGATATTACCTCCCTGCTTTTCTGCTTTTCGTCATCTATTCTTAGCCATCTCAGGAGAGTCTTGCCTTTGACTACCTCCAGTGGAAGAAAAGAAAAGGTTCAAGTGCTAAACTGTTGTGACATTTTTAAGGTTGAAGCAGTGATATTGTTAATGCTCCAGCTGGCACCACCAAATCTGTCAGTGCTCTTCTGCGTTTTAAGTTGTTACCAGTTAGATCAGAACTGATGTTATGATTAATGGTTCCGCTTTGCACGCTGCAGTATGAGAACAATAGTGCAATCAGAGATTTAACTATATTGTTCTTCTTCACCAACCTTTACCCAGAGAGTGAATTATGTGGAGGCTCAAGTGTAGAGTTAAGATTCCACTCAGCTCCACAGAAACTTCAAGTTTGTCTCAGAATTAACAAGAGCAATTTCAGAAGTGCAAGTGCATTATGAAAAAAAAAAAAAAAACTTTACAGAAGACTTTATAGAACACCGTGTTCCAGTGGAAGAATTTTTGAAAGTGATAGCAATTGATATTTAAAAGATCAGATGGTGATGGAAATTTTATCTTTGATGTGGCTCACGAAGAAAAAAAACCTCACTACAATACATTAAAAACATGGTGAATGAAAAAAATAAGAATACTTGTGGGACAACATCAGTTACGTTTCTTTAATATTTTTTATTTATTCTGGTCTGTCTGGGAAAAGCAACATCAAACCTGATGTCAAGCAGCTCCTCTTTTTCCATTTTGATTACAGAGTTCTGCAGCAAGTTTCACTGCACAAATTAGGGCTGCAACTCCTAATTATTATTAATACTGATTAATCTGTCAGTCAGTTTCACAATTAATTATGCCTCCAACATGATTTAAAGTAGTGAGGATTTCCCAGAGCGCCGTGTGAAAAGTGTTTATCTGGTCTCACCAACACCCCACATCCCAAATATGTACAGTTTTCTATGATATAATACGGAAAAGGCAACATCTGTTCACATGGGAAATGCTCGACCAATCAAACCATCAGTTAGAAAGATTGTTGAGTACTGTTCTTCTGTTGACTGACTGGTTAATTAATGGAATGATGACTGCACAAGCACACTTGCACTGTTAATGGATATTTTCACTTAACTGCTGACTTCTGAAGCTGCTATAAACCAACACAAACACAGTATTCTGGTAGCAACTGGAGAGTCATAGGTGAAGCAGTGCAGCAGCCCAAATCTCTTTCAGTAAGGGTTGTTAGTTCCTTTTGATTTGTGTTTGGCCGCCTGTCACCCAAACCCATTCCCTGAAATCACATCACTATAATGGTCTAATCAGCACTTAACGAGCCATGTTACATAAAATCAATGCGCCCTTCCATTTGAGAATGCAGAATATTTTGGAGGGGTTGATGAAGGCTCATGGAACGGCCGGGAGATGCTGTCGATTTCTGTGCTGCAGTCGGCGGACAGGCAGGCCTGCTGAGAGCTTAGGATGCACTTGCCCTCTAAGTTCAGTGATCCTCTTGATATCCAAGCTTTTACAGCAATATCCTTTGTTTTGCTGACTAATCGCGTATTGATTTTAACAAGTTGTTAAGCCCAAATCAGGTTGTCAGGCCACTGCCAAACAACTCATTTACCTGTGGAGGCTCCAAGAACAGAGAGCAATGTATCTCCCATTAGGACTACCATCTGACTTCCCCGCTTGATTTATTATATCGGGAGTGTAAACAGGATAACATTTTACTTTGGGGTGTTTTTCTTGGTCGTGCAACACTTTTACACCGACATCAGAGCATACTGTTTTCACCTTGTTTCATGCATGCACTGCCTTGTGGTTTGTGTGGGAGGATGTGTGTGTGCTGAAATATAAATACGTGCGACACGCCATCATGCATCACTCCTACATGCAAGTTGTCATGGCTTATGTCAAATCTGCAAAAACGGGGGAATTAGAAATCAAGTTATAGCTAAGCACTGGGGGTACTTCAACCTTGCTGTTCCTATTGATGTGTACAAAACAGTTCCTGGATGCAACCTGAATATGCCGACTATCTGCTGCCAATGAAAGCCAGCAGCTCCTTTGCATTATTCTTGATAGAACTGCAGGAAGAACATAACAATGCCAGCTTGTTTCCATTTCAGTAGACCTTGGAGCTGAAAATGAATAATATATTGGAGGCAACTCAGGGGTAAATGAATAAATCTACATTAGTAGGGGATTTGGAAGGGGGAGCGCAAAGTGCCATAGAGCTACAGCACAACCTTGTGGAAAAGTAAGATATTACTTATGATGATGCAGGGAGAGAAGGAAAGCTTATTTCAGCAGTAAATAATTCTAATGATACACACGATGAATTCTTTTACATTATTTGTTTATTTGTCTTATTTTGATTGTCAGCTCTTGGTTGTTTCATTGCAGTAAATTAAAGAGAACCTTCTCCTGGCTGGCGGCTTCATTGGGTCTGATAGTCGGCATGTTTAAACTCTGCTCTAAGTGCATTGAAACAAATGATACAGACAAACATGACCTTAACAAATTTGCATTAATATTTTGCACTAACTGTCAGTGATTCAGAAAATAGAATTGTTCTGCTCCCCATTAAAATGAGACCATGTGCATAATTGCTCCATCCATGCTGGTGATAATTAATATCAATGACCCTGCTGACTTTTCAAATGCATCATTCTGGGTTTAATGATGATGTGTCATAAGCAGCCGGAGGTGGAGACACCCAGCTCTGTGTTAGCTGGCAGACCCAGACCAGGGGCTCCAGAACTGACAGGCGAGACCAGGTGAATAATTGTCTATGGCATCTTATTACATTGCTGGCATGATCTGATTTACTCCAGCAGCAATGGTGGGAATAGACCCAGTGTCGTTGTGGGTATTGGATTAACGAGGTTTACGCACAAATGGACCTCACACTGACGGCAGATACATCATACAAGATTAAAGAGGACTTTCATGTGGTTGTGATGGCTGTTCTGCTTGCTTCATTACACTATTGAATCACTTCACATGTGTAGTGCTTTATTGCTGAAAATATGTTTTGCGTTTCTCCCTGCATGTAGAAATGACCTTGGGTGATGGCCTTTCATATGACATATTGTGGCCAGTGGCTCTGAAGAAAGGTTTGAACATGGGTCTGGAAATTTGTTAGAACTTTCCACAAAAAACAATGCTTGCCTTGCAACATCACTTTTTGCTTATTGCTGATAGACAGTGAGTGGAAGATAAAAATACAAAGTGCTTCTTACAGAGCAGAGAACAAGAATTTGTAATATTTGTATTTGTTGTGGTTTGTCCCTATTCAGTCAGAGGGTAACAGCAGACAGGGGTCTCTTATTTAAAAACTGCAAATACTTTATATTTTTCTTCACCTTTCAAACAAAATCAAATGATTTAAAGCTATATCAAGTAATGACATTATCTGCATACTGCACTTCTCTTGATAAATCTCATAATATTTGCTATTCAATATGTATGTGTAGTCTTTATCTTAAAACACAAAGTCGTAAAATAACAAGAAAATAATTACAATACAAAATATTGACATCATAATCCTAAACTTCTGATTTTTCAGACTGTATTTAGGCTCTTGTAATAAAACTACAACTCCCTAGAACAGTAAAAGCTCGGCTGTAAGATACCGACATGTGATTGGTTTACCATTATCCACGTGACTGAAGAGGACGAATGGGGAAAGACCCAAACAGGAAGTGTTACAGTCTGACAAGTGATTCAACGTGAAAGTCAACTGACAGCAAAACGTGATACATCGTAAAAATACTATTACATGTGTTGTTTCCTGGATCTTCAAGTTGTCACAACATGTCGGGCTTTTAGGGGTTTTAATGTGTCAAAGTGCAGCGTTTGGTACGATGCTCCGGGCTGCAGCTAAAACGCTTTCTGTTTCATCAACCACTTCAGTTTCTCGGGTGATATCGTTAAGTACTCGACATTACTGTGAGAGGACACCCACAAAACTAAGAGTGTCTGAGGCGGTTTCAGGTGCTGAACTTGGAGCAAATGTCAAAGTGCAGGTAACGTTCACACCTCCTTTTATTACTCGATGTCTTCTGGCTATTTGTGCTAACAGCATGCTAAGTATTTTAGCTAGAGCCAGACTAACTCACTGTGTCTCCGTTTTGAGAGTTTGAGGAATAAATCAGCTACTTTATATCAAGAGATTTCTTGCAAACACCTTAATCTCTAGCACTTGATACTAAACCAGGGATAGACTAAGTGTACATGCCCTAACGCTACACCATACATGTTTAAAATAGACATGAGTATTTGTTAAAGAAATGTCCCCCAAGCATCTGTTACTAAACAGTCCTGAATCCTAATCAGCGCCTTATGCACCCTAAACTATTATTAACAATATTATATTCCACTTTTCACACTTTTCTTTCCCACTCACTTTAGATATATCTGTATATTCACACCAGTGTTTATTGATTTGGCTGAAATATTATATAGATGAGGACATAAATTCTGACCAACATCATAAACACCATTATGAACACTACATTTGCACAAGAAGGTGATGTATCTGTGTTTGTATCTGTGTTTGTATCTGTGTTTGTATCTGTATTTCCAGAAGGAACTGCCGATTGTAGTTTGATTTGTGTTTCTGTTGTAGGGATGGGTTCGCTCTGTTAGACCTCAGAAGGAAAATCTCTTCCTCCATGTGAATGACGGGAGCTGTTTGCAGTCCCTGCAGATCGTCGCCGGTTCAGAGCTGAATGATCCGTAAGCGCCGCAGCTTTATTCCCTGCAGATGATCCTTCACCATTCAGTTTTAGCCGTGAAAGTTGCATGTACTTAAAATACTCTGTCTGCCTTCCTGCTCTTTTCTTTTTTCTCAACTTAAGGTTGCTCACATTTGGTAGTGCTGTTGAAGTCACGGGTGTTCTTAGGAAAAGTCCACACCAGAAACAGCCATTCGAACTGGAAGCTCACCAAATCCATGTAGTTGGCGAATGCAACCCTGTGGTAAGGAAAATAGTCTTCTCAAACATCCCACACATGTTTCACAGATTCTCTGAGCTGGCTTCAAATTATACCTAATCTCTGTCGTAGCCAATGTGCTCATTGTATAGACAATGCCATTAAAGATTTGTCTTCTTGCTTTAGGACTTTCCCTTTAAAATCAAAGAGAGACACGGCCTTGAGTATATTCGGCAGTTTCCTCATCTCAGGTGTAGAACAAATGCCTTTAGCTCCCTGTTGAGAATACGAAGTGAGGCCACTACAGCGATTCACTCATATTTCAAGGTGAGACCAGGCAGTGGGGCTTTTAAAAAAGAATGAAGAGCAAAACCTTTTGTATTTTTGATTTATTTCCTTTATTATTTCCAGGAAAGTGGATTTGTGCAGATTCACACTCCAGTCATCACCTCAAATGACTGTGAAGGAGCAGGGGAGCTCTTTGAGGTTGAGGTAAGTGCCTACAGATTTGTTTAGAACTGTTCTTAAAGTTAAGGTCCAATGGTATAAGCATGACCGTTTGTTAGCTTTCTGTTAATTAATGCAAAGATGGTTAATATGTGAGGTGATTGTCAGTCACAGCTTTACAACCTCTGCTTCACAGCCATCAGGCCCAGACTATGACGAAGATGAGAGGTTTTTCTCTGTCCCAGCCTTCCTGACTGTTTCCGGTCAGCTGCATTTGGAAGTGATGTCAGGGTGAGATCAGCTGTGTGAATTTATCTTCAAGTGATCATCAGCTCATTGTTAAAATTCACATATGCTACTTTTATGCTCTGCCCCATAGAGAGAGTGAGAGACAGACACACGCACTGAAGTACATTTCTAATTGTTCTTTGTCACATATCGTTCTAGGGCTTTTTCTAGAGTCTACACGTTTGGGCCAACGTTTCGTGCAGAGAACTCCCAAAGCAGACGCCACCTGGCTGAGTTTTTCATGGTGGAGGCCGAGGTCTCCTTCACACAGTCCTTAGAGGATCTCACTAAGGTTCACTTTGTCATTGTCCTCAAATACAACATTGCTGTATGATAACAGTCAAAGCGGGACACTGGTTAAAATGTTATAGCATTTTAACTGCTTTTCACTCTGTGCAAGCAATAGATGTAGTTACCTGACCGTTTCTGAGAGCCATTGGTTTCTATTCATTATAGCATGCTTCCGGGATTTGAATATATTGATATGTGCTGTAATATACAAACAGGGAGGGGGCTGGGGGTCACTTTGTCCAGAGGCTGGACAAGAGACTAGAGACAGGTGAGACTAAGTAGCATCAAAGTTGCTTGGTAACGATTTCTAAAGAGCACTCATCACAGACGGGCTAATCCTTTAAAAACGGCAGCATCTTGGATGAAGTGAACTGATGTCATGTCACATTAATTTCTGTGTACTGAGGTTCAAATCTTACATGTACCTTATGTGACTTTTAAAGTTGCCCTTGTGCACAGTTGCGCAGGAATGCTTTAATTATTAAACTGGGCCCGATCCGTAGGTCATGGAGGACATGTTCAGATCTGCCACGGAGCACGTCTTGGCTCGCTGTGCGGAGGATGTGGATTTGTTTCACAAGCATGTGACTCCTGGACAGAGGGTGAGTCCTGAAGGACACTTATTTAACCTGGGTACATAACCTGGCTTCTTATACCACAACTGCTCCTGACTTCCTTGTTATGTTCATCTGACATGTTTTTCCTACTGCATCCATACACTTTAAGGGCAATGTAGATGCTATGCTGAAGAAGAAATTCCCTATGTAAGTCTCTTTTTCTTTTTTTTTTCTTTTTTAAACATGGCATATAAAATCAAATCAAATAAACCATTAAGTCAAATGTCGATCTTTAATCAATCATCTCATCTCAACCTACTTTTAGGATCACCTACAGTGAGGCTATAGACATCCTAAACCGCAGCTCTCAGAAATTTGACTTCCCAACAGACGTAAGTGACGATGTTTTATTTTCTCTTCGATAGAGCAGAGTTAATATCTACCTCTACTGTATGTTTGCTGCTAACACTATCAGTCCACACAGCTCCACATTGACCTTAGCTCTTCTTTTCTGCAGTGGGGTTGTGACCTTCAGACAGAACATGAGAAGTACCTGGTGAAACATTGCGGCAACACTCCAGTCTTTGTCACTGATTATCCTTATGATCTTAAGCCTTTTTATGCAAGAGACAACCAGGACCATCCTAAGCATACAGTAAGACCTGGTTACACTGTTAAAAATGCCGAGTGAATCAGTGATTTAACCACTCAGCTCCTTCTTTGCAATGTCAGTTGGGTTATCGCAGCAATTTGCATATCTGAGCTGACTCCTACTGTTGTTTGTGTGCAGGCAGCTGCAGTGGACCTTCTTGTGCCAGGAGTTGGAGAGCTCTGTGGGGGCTCGCTGAGAGAAGAGAGGCTGGATCGGCTGCAGGCTCGGCTGGAAGAGTAAGAGCATGTACTCCTGGGATAATGGAAAGCCCATGCTAATATATTTAGACTACAGTTGTCATGTTAGATTAGGTAGCTGTATTAATCCCCAGTGGGGAAACTCATTTGCCACCAAATCAACTCTTACAGACAACAAAATTCACAGCACTCTACAAATACATAACACCATGAAAAGCCATCTGAGGCATAATTAACAGCTGAGAGGTGTTACAGATCTAGAGCACATCTCAAAGTGTCCATTAAAAAAATGTAAACCGTGCTGGAACAAAAGACGTAATGGATTTCTTTCTTTAATGGATGTCATTTTTAGTCTGGCACTTGTCTCACTCTTGTCTACAGTGTCCTCAAGTGAGTCTGGGGTCAGGCCAATCACTGAGCCAGCCTTTCTGATCATCTTATTGATCCTGTTTTTATCATCTGCAGTAATGCTGCCCCCCCCCACCCCACCCCAGAGCACACCATGAAAGAGGACACTAGCGAGGATTCCCTGATAAAAACTTTGAGGACGCTTCTTGCTGATATCAAACGATCTAAGATTCCTCAACAAGAAGAGTCTAGTCAACCTCAGTTTCCTTTTTCCAGTTTAATTTACTGTCCATGTAGAAAGCAGGATGTTTGTAAGACTGGACAATCTGTATTTGCTGACCTATATATATATATATATATATATATATCACTGGAAAGACCTCTTCCATCTTCCTTACAAAATTATTCATTAACTCTTTGGTCTTGACATCATTCAATGTTTAAAAATTTTGCATCACAGCAGCTGACAAATAATTCAACCTCTCTTTTGTAGGCCAGGTCATTGCAATGTTTTTAGTAGACCCACCCAGGCAGTGTCATCCAAAAACGTTTGGATTTGACAGGACTCATGATGTGTTTAGTCAGCAGTGTAGAGTGTGAATAAAAAGGTGGATAAAATCAGACATATATTTGGCCCTGTGGGGCCCTTGTTTAAGTCCAGACGATGTCAGGCAGTTTGTTATCAAGCCTGACAAACTGAGACAAGATGAGAGATAATCTAAGAGCCAAGCAATATTTGTGTTGTAGAGTTTAAAATTCATTAAAATGGCTGAACGGTATTAAAAGCACTAGAAAAATATAAAAACATGACCCTGTGTAGTTGGCAGTAGGTTTAAGGTGGCTATAAATGCTGTAAGGCTTAAAAACTAGTGCGTCATCTACTCACACAGACTGAGGCCTGTCTGCTCAGGTGACCCAGGACTGCCCAACACATTCGTTACAAACATTTCATTATGTGCAACATCAGAGCTTTGGGTCTAAGATTAGTATGACTTCTTTTGGGGAGGGGGTCGGAACAAGACAAGATGTTTTCCACATTACTGGAAATTCTGATGAAGAAACTGCTTAGTTGCTTTAAATTTATTTGTATTTTCATTCGTTGAGATCAAGTGTAATTCAAGCTGTGTCACACACCAGGGCTGTAGTGGCTGGTTTAGATAAAAAGCTTCTATACAACCTCCCACAACAACTTATTTTCTTTACTCTTACCACCTTATAGGGCAACATGTGCAAAAAGTAAGACAGACCAAGTTCCTCAGATGGGTTGGCACATATTTAAGTCCCTGGCTCACAGTACCTATTAAGCAGTGGGAAAATTATAAGATACGTTTGACATTTATTTTACATATACATTACCATGACTGAACAATTGACTGTACGAAGGAAATAAAATGGAATTGCAGGTTTTATCGAAGTGAAGAGACCTTCCCATCTGTGGTGGACAACACTGAACGTCTGGTGTTTAAAATAGACAGCATCTGTCCAATGTACTGGTGAATTTAGCCTGTTCTAATACGCACAGCACCTGTTCTGAGTTTGTAAACCCTCAGTTAGGTACAGAAGTGAAAGTCTGTCATTTGCTATTTGTACTTGGATTGTTAATGAATATGATACTAAAGAGGATTCATTGTTAAGTCTTGACTTTATGTTTTAATTACATTGTCATACTTTTCCAGGGCTGGATTAGAAGACACCTACAGCTGGTAAAAAAAAAAACATATTTACTTTAACAACATTAAGGAACAGCATATAAATCACTCGTACACGCCAACAGAGTTCTAATTATGTTTTGATTTGTTTGCAGGTATCTGGATTTGAGGCGTTTTGGCTCCGTCCCTCATGGCGGCTTTGGACTGGGATTCGAACGATATTTGCAGTGCATTCTTGGTGTTCAAAACATAAAAGATGTGATTCCTTTCCCAAGATTTTCCCGTTCCTGTCTTCTATGAAAGGCAGTTCGAGCCTGTTCAATATTTTTTTATGTCTCTGGTGTCTGTCTGGACTGTCTGGCAAACAAACCAAATAAACATTATGCTCAACAATTGACTTTTATTTGGTTAATTTGTGTCATTTGTTCCCTTTTTAAATGTATCTGCACCTGTAATCTGAAAACAATCATTAGTATTTGAGATGATATAATCTCCTTGTCTCTCATCAGTTGCACATGGCTTCCCTACAACCTTATATGTATATGTATATGAGTATATGAGTTCCCTTCATCCACTGTGTATTTTTATCACATATTATGGCTTCTCAGGGAATTGTCAAGTTATATCAGAAGGTCGACTTTAAGAATTAACTTTCCACAAGGTGGCGCTTTCCCCCACTCCATCCAACTGAGAAAACGCCAGTCTCTTACTCTGTCAATAACAGCAGCTGTGGACTATTAACTGTGTCTTTAAATTTTAAAGCGCAGAAAATCTTTTGAAGACATCTCTGTTCGTTGCCTACGATCGATACTTGGATATATGTGATGAGGCAACGGGCTCGCGACACTCAACACTTTGATTTGATAATGAGAAATCGAATGTATTCGAAATAAAAACAGAATTACTTGAACGTCTTTGCTGCGTCAACGTTGGCAAATTGTGCGTTTCAAGCGCTTTCCTTCATTGTTTTAACTCGTTTTGGGGATCTTTAGAGCTACTTTGTGGCGAGCAGTCGTCCCATCCTGTTCATCCCAGCGCGGCCCATCCCTCCCTCTGCTCGGTGGGCGTGGTGTGAGTTGGGAAAACAAACTGCAGACACCCTACGGTACTTCCTCACCCTGCATCAGTTGAGTTTCCCCGCGGCTCCTCGTCGGCTCGCTGTGCGTAATTACCCAAGAGTCGAGTTGCGCCTTTTTTTTTTTCCCCCTCCTCTCCAACTGGGGTTTTTACGCGCTGGTTGTTGCGCACAGCACCACCAGGAGCGACTGGCAACATCTCCGAGCAGCACTACTTTGATTTTTTTTTTTTATCAAATGGGGGGAGCAGACCGCACCAGGGAGAGCCAAACGCCGACAGCACTTTGAACAGGCAAGCCTTCAGGAGCCGTCATGTACTAGTGACAGACGGCAGTTGTAAGAGCAAGAAGAGACAGCAGACAGTGACAAACATGAGCGGCGGAGAAATCCTCTTCCAAGGCTGGCTGAGAAAGTCACCACCCGAGAAAAAACTGAGGAGATATGTAAGTGATTCACACTTTCGCTTAGTTTCTCGGTGTTTGTGAGTGCAGGGCTGAGCTCATTCCTGTCAAACTGCTGCCGTTTGTGTTGGTGTTCATCTGTCAAACTCAGATATTTAAAGTCCAGTTGTAGCAGGTGCATCCCACTCCCGTCTGGACCTCTCCTCTCTCTTTTTAAATGCCCCACAGAAGGCATCACGTGTTCTCATTCATTCAGAAATACAGTCTTAATCCATCAGAATCCACACATGTGTGCTTTATGTGAAAATACAGTTGCCAGGTTTACATGGAAGGCCACCCACTAACCTAAGACAACATGGAGGTAAGCCTGTGTAATACCCGACAGCTGTCTATAATTTTGACTAAATAGCTCTCAGACACAAACCCAAACTGCCATTTGGCTTTATCCGATCATGATGAGGTAATGTCTAATCAAGGATTGATGTGACCGGTTTTCATCATGGCCAAGCCGAGTAGTGTCACAACAATAGTGATAACTGCACAGCATTTGAGTGCCTTGATAAGGCTTTATAAGCCAAAGCTGCTCGTCTCTTGCTGGGTGCTAGGCAGGGGGATGGCTGCAAATCAGATAATAGGATTTATGGAGGCAGATAGAACCATGAGACAATCTCCTATAAATACAGCTGTCCACTGTTTATGTATGGTGTTGCATTACCAGGCCTCTCCATGTTCCTACTAGCTGACTTTGCCATGATGTCATCTCTCTGTTTCATCTGGAAATCCATCCTTGAATGTCTTCAAATGCAGCCCCCCTTGTCCTGCCATTTCCTCATTGTCTTCCACTTAAAGCTGGCTAATGTTTACGCAAAGACCACCGTGGTCAGTGTGGAACAGCAGCTGCAGTGGTACAGAGGAAAAAAAAAAAAAAAACTTGCTTGGTTCATAGCAGTACTGTATAAACAACAAGAGAGAAAAAAAAAAAAAAACCTCACAAGGCATAATGGAGCTAACATAATGGCCTTCCTCAGGCAAGAGAGCAGGGAACAGCCCTTCTCACCCTGCTCCTCACCCTGAGCAATAACCTATAAACAACTTTGCACACACACAGTTTCAGCCAGAGAACAGTGTCATGAGATGGAGTGTCCAGAACAGGCAGACTTGTGAATGCGATAATCTGTCCATCTGAAATTCCTTCCACTTAAAGTCAGACTATGGACAATCGGGGCCATTTACTCACCAGGATTGCTGTCATCTGACATAGTTGATGTCCTGATGTAGAGGGATATTTTCAGATGCTACTTCCACATACTCGCAGACATTCCGGCCCGAAGGTGTGTTTTGTTTCTAAGGGTACATCGCAGCAAGTTTATTCAGTCATTATATTGGAATGAGTTGCGGAGGTGTGACTGTCACGTTGAATGCTACAACAGTTGGTACTGTTGTGCTTGTTTCAGGAGATTATTTGCGACGATGAAAAGGTGTTTTAATCCTTAACAGCACCAACAGAACCCTGTCAATATTCCACCCCTTCCTAACACCTCCCTAAACCAGACAGGGCCTGTGTTTGTTAATCAGTAGTTAGTTGTTTAAATGATTGGTCATTGTATTCAAAAAAGAAAAAGAAAAAAAAGTGTCCTGTGACTTCTCCACACATGGTTTTTGAAAATGTGGCGCACAGCTATGCATGTGAAGTCTGTTGTAGAATCTAGGCTCAGGAGGGAGTAAAAACTGGTACTACCACCACAGCTCTGGCATGCAAATCGTATGCAAAATTAGTGAACAAAACACTCATGGCAGTTGAAGCTTAGATGGAACCGGTGGTGGTTAAGACAGGAGACAGCATGTTTCCTCAGTAACAAGCATGACTAGTCCAGGTTAAATGTTTGCTAGTTGTTTACAAACGCTGTTAACTCTCAGCAGTGAGTCACTCTTTCTACAACAGCTCTTTGCTGCACAAACACATGATGAGCATAAACTTTGCGTATGCCCCCTCAAACATGTGACAGCAGCGCTGCAGAAATGTAGAGTTACTGTTCAGGAGTGACAAGGAAACGGTCGAGCCCTATTGTCTCAGAGCTGCTAAATGAATCACTTGGTCGGGTTTATCTCTTCTCTGGGGCCGATCGAGGCTCCAGAGGTGGGCAGTGTTTTAAGGGCAGGTGGGAGGGGCCTGGTTGCTTTTGTTGAACAATGTCCAGAATAAGCAGAAGGAACATGAAAACAACTGACTAATCCAGGACTTACTCAATGCCTCTTGTATAGTTCTGCTCAGGTTGTTTTACTCATCAGCCAGCGGTCAGACAATATGCTTCATCATGTCTGCCACATTAACTCCAAACAATCTTGGATTCGCAACTTTTGCTTAGGCGACAAACTATCACCTATCAAATCGGTATACTGTTCCAATTCTATTTGTATACAAAAGTTTTTTCTTCTTCTTTGACTTGTGATAAACAAAAGGAAGTCTTCAGTCTGTTTTCTAACCTCTTCTGCAGACAAGTCCACCTCTTTGTGACCAATGTTGACATATGCGTAGTGATATGTCATCAAAATGAATCATGCACGCATGAATCGTACTCTGCATGCACACCATGAATCATACATGCGACGTGTCATACTGTAAACAATTTAATTCCTGTTCTCAGGTCGGGATCAAGCTGCTGTTGGCTAAACCCTCCCATCTTCCCCCGTTGTTGCGTCTGACATCACAAACGTGTCTGTTCACATACAGTAAAGCATTGCCACATTCCAGACAGATCATATCGGCGAGGTGATAGCTGCTGCCTCTGCTTTCTCCCGCTGCCAGTTTCTAAGGGCTTTACCGTCTTGCCCTTGTGGATGGTACATGAGAGGAGTGAGGAAGAGAGGTGGTGGGGGGAGTCAGTGAGTTTTCAAGGCAGGCATAGCGGAGCAGCAGCCGCCTGTGTCCCACTGTCAGCTGCCGGGTCTGCTGTTGTTTTGCAGAGGGGCTTTGGGAAGTCCTTGCCCTCAGAGGTCAACAGAGAACGCCTCCCAGTTCCTGCTTTGACAGACACCCAGGGCTCACACAGACATTTTCCTTGTTCCACTTTATCTGTGGGCTCTTAAATGGGCCTTTCCCCAGAAGCCACAAACTGGGGTGGCTTTATGTGACTGCAGTATCAAAGTCAGATTAGTTTATTGTTGTTAGATATGTTCACTCTTTGTGATTGGCATAAGGCCCGAGCTGATGATTGTTTGCATTGTTTATTTTATCTGTTAATTATTTATAACTTCATCTTACCAGCAGACTGCCTTACTGAGGCTAAACATTTCTTTTAATCTGATTGGCTGATTATTGTTTAGTGTCAAAATCATCAGAAATTAGTAAAGAATTCCTTTCCCAGAGTGTAAGGTGACCTCACATTGCTTTTTTGTGCAACCATCAGTTCAAAAGTTGATCTTATAAAGGAATGATCAACAATCTTTAGCACATTGTCACATTTAAGAAGCTGCAAACATGGAATGTTTGGCCGCTTTCTCTTGATCGTGATGATTTCTTTTCCTTTTTTTACACTGTACATCCATCCTTTCACATCCATTGTGAAAATCCCATGGTGGTCTTGTTTGAACCTTTGTCATAATATCCTGTCCTTTGCCATGAACTCTGGTTTAGCCTGTGTGTTTTGTGTCCAGAACTTAATTATTGCACCAATAGCTATGATGCCAGACTTCCTTTGGATGGTACCTACAGGAAGTTTTGTGGCAGAGGTCCCTTGACAAGGAAAGAAATGAAATTGTTCTGCAAGTATATAAATGTATTCCCATCTATTATGGCTCTGTCAGCTGAGCTTAAAATATTGCTGTCCTGATGGAAATTAGATCCCATTGATTTTCCTCTTGTGATTGGGGTGAGCAGTGAGAATGTTTTCACTTGTTTGCTGAACTCTCAGGAAGTACACCATCACAGGAGGGATGGTTTCATTTAATGGTGCTTAGAATAAAAAAAAAATAGGTTAGACTACAGCAACATAGATAATAAACAGCCGACCGAAAAAACGCCTCATGGCCTTCCAAATGTGGCTGTGCACTTAGACTTTATCAGTAGCCTGACGCAGCCAGTGTACCTAGTGTAGTACTGTTAAACTGTTCCACTGTGGAATAATGTTTCTCCTACATGAAGTCAAGTCCTTTCTGCACCGTTGATTAGATCCAAACATGAAGTCACATACAGGAGTTATGCTACTGGCTTTTACATGTGCTGGTGGCTTACATGTCATATGACTGTCATTAGATTGGCTCTCTGAAGCAACTGGGCTTTGCAGTTGTTGTGTGAGTCAGTAGAAATGCCTCTTTGACTCCCGCTCAGCAGTATACACAGGCATAAACATGACAATGATACCAAAAAATAATTAATAATAAAGGCAAAAACAGTTTTAATTTACTTTGGACATCTTAGCTTTTCAGTGTTATAATGTGTAGCCAGGAAAAAAATCAAAATATGAATGAGTGAATATATTTTTTTTACGTTTGTTTACCAGAGATGGTTGACTTAGCACACTTGCTCTTTTTAACCAGCACCTGTGAGGAGTTTTCAGTGGCTTTCTGACCGCCCCCTGAACAGCTCTGTTTGAGCAGGTTCAGCCTTGCACCATGACAGTAGGTGTTGTGGGACAGGAAACTTACTTTTTCACTTCCCCCAGAAATACATCTCCATAGATTCACACTGGTTACTTCCTGATCGTGCACCTGCCTATTTTGTTTGAGTAGTTTTACATACAGACACAGTAATTCCTTTATACAATCACAAGATCATCATGGCCACAGGTCACTGGCCATCAAAGGATGTCAATGTTCACTTTATTTGTATCCAAACGATGCATTTTATAGCTCACATAGACTTATGTATATGCAATTGAAATAAACATACTTGTAACAAGGAATTGCCACAGTGCAGTTTATTACTGCTCTTAACTCATATGCAAATACCATGTAAGCAAGAACCATCAACATTATTAAAGATAAAATATAATTTATTTAACATAGGAAGGAGAATGTGTTATTCCGTCAGCACAGCATATGTGAAGCTAGTGATATTTACACGTGTTCCAGCAGGTCGAACCTGAAGTGGTGGCCATTTTCTTTCTAGAAAAATTTAAATTTTTGATTAAACCTGAAAAATGTGTCTTGCTGTGTCATGAATTGTGTGCTGTTTTTGAATCCCATTATAGACGTGTGGTAGTGATAAGCCCTTAAAGGTGCCCCTCACCTGGAGTGTTTGTCTATGAAAGTAATCATATTTAATAGAAAATACGTATACCAACGGTGCACACATAGTTAGACACATACATATAAAAAACCAATGTATTTATACTGCTCAACTACATGTGTGTATATCATGAGGCTTAAACAATGAGAATTCTTAGTAATTATTCAGTTTAAATGAGAAAATGACAAACCTTTGCAGAACAGTTTGTGGAGATTGAGGGGAAACAAATTTTCTCTTAAGATTAATAATAACAATAACTAGAAAGTGCACACGGTGAGGAGAGGCTTCTACCATGACAATGCTGGAATGTCCGACTGGCCCTGAACGCCCCACGTCGGATCATTTTAACATGGCAGTCGGTGAGGCAGTCGGTCGGCACTCCCGTCTCTCCGAGGCTCGTGCAACGCGCTGCGTGCGTTTCTGTGTGTTCTGAGTCACATGACTGCGTCTGCAAGGACTTAACCTACATTTTGAGCCATAAATTGTGACTGTGGGTGAAACGGTTCGGCCAAACCAGCGAGTTAAGGACAAAAGTTTCATGTGATTTTTCCGCTCCTCCACGCTCTAGTGTGACGTCACCCGCTCTAGCACGGCCACATACACACTCATGTAAAATGAGAAAAAGGAGGGAGAGGCTAGTGTGATGAAAATGGTGAATGGCACAAAGGAGGTAGAGCTGAGAGAGGGAGAGATGATGAACGTTTTACAGCTTCAATGGAGTTTCTAGCTAAAAGCATGAAGGAGCTGTGAGGGCTAGAAGTCAGGTAAAGAAATTTCACTTTTGAAACTTTCCTACATTCATTCCTATGGGGACAGTTAATATTGAATATTATGGAAACTATAATGTCAGAGATGAGAAAAGTCATTCCATTTGAATGAAGTTTCTACTTTGAGCGGTTTGGGAGGAGAAGCCATGACAAAAACGCAGCGGAAGAATAAGAATTATAAACTTTCAGCATTCACACCAGTAACTTGTTTTTTTGTTGAGACAATAGTGCGACAGTCAACATAATCCAGGGAAGCTTTCGGGGACACTTGCTGCGGAAAAAAATGCCAGATGATAAACAGGTGATTCAACAGGTCACACACACACAGGCTGTATTTGAATCAGCTAAAGTTACTGTGTGGAGATGGTTACGTAGTGAAATACACCAACAGCTGTAAATATATATATATATATATATATATATATATATATGTGTGTGTGTGTGTGTGTATATATATATATATATATGTGTGTGTGTGTGTGTGTATATATATAGATATGTATATATGTGTATATATATATATATGTGTGTGTGTAGGCTGTTTCTTGCCTTTCTATTTCGTGTGAAACACTTTGCCTTCGTGCGATAGTTTGTGGGAGTTGAGGTGTAAGTGCCTTTTGGCTGAGGCTGTGGTACAGGTGGTAATAGTAGTCGAAATGAAAACAGCTTCCAGCATGCACAGGTTTCTCTGTACAGCAGTGAGAAATAGTCTTGATTTAAGAAATGGTGAGTTAAGAAAACAAGTGTTTACGTACTATGTATAGTTTAGTTTTTCATGCTATTGTAAAACCACCAGACTGTAACCAAGCTGATACAAGTGGATCTCCGCAATCACAACATTTCTTCGGATGGTTTCATTTCTGTACCTCCACTTACTATTGCTTTGATTAAGATGGTGATGAGTCATCGCAATTCAGTTGTATGAACTGAAATTTGTTACAACTGAAGCTCAGATAAGAATAATAAATATTTTGTCTATTTTGTCTGAGATCCTTTGTCAGTCCAAGATTTTCAGGTGACATCATGCACCCACGTGTGGACATGTTGGAGTATAAAAGCCCCAAAACATAGTAGAGGCTTTAAACATTAAGTAATCTGGAAGTTATGTTACAAATCTGCATGTTGTAGAAAACATGGAGTTCTCTGGGATGCAGTGACGTGTGTTTGTTTACACACGTGACAGCATGGCCATATAAGTCATATAGAAAAAAAAATATTTTACAGTGAGTCGTGATGCTACAGAGTACAAAGACCATTAACTCCAATGTTATCTCACAAATCCTCAGCCTTAACATTTGAATCTTCTGTTTTGTCCTGTCTTTGATTTAAGGAAGTCTCCCTGTAACTTAAAAATATACACCACTTTGCCACACTGAATGTGAAAGGGGAAGAATGGCACACGCACGTCTTGGACTGGATAACCAAAAGTAAATTTAAAAGACCTTTTTAAATGAGTATTTTTGTATTTATCGTTCAGAGACAGCATGATGAAATTAAAATGCTAATCGGCAAAATTATTGGTAATTTCTAAATTTGTATAGTTGTCATGAAGAGCATCTTTAAGAAAGAAACCAAATGACTCATTTCATCACACCTCATGTCTCCTGAGTGCAATGATGCAAAGAGTTGGGTGAGAGCAGCCTCGTAGGTTCTGCAATGTTTGAGCTGGAGTGATTATGCGACAGAATAAGGTGCTGAGGTCAGACTTTCCCCTTGTGTGTAAATGTTTCTGCTCTGTTGTACTGAAGAGGCCATTTCAGAGAGTCGCCTCCTGATTTAATTATTGTGTTTTATGCACCGTTGTGCATCTGAAACCACTGTGGAAAGAGTCAGAGAGACCAGGAGATGCTCACAGCACGCCCTCCACACACAGACATGTATGAGCCACAGCGGATGGCAGAGGCAGGGGAAGTGACACAAAGAGTTCTGATTAAAGATAATGCTCCCCGTTAGTCAAACTGTCAGGGCAGGCTCACGCTAAATAAGCCCAGCCTTTTGCTGATATGGAGACATGGCAAGAGATTACTCATCTTCCTAATGATGGAAGTGTTCAACCGCAAATTGAGGCTGATTATATCTACTGAGAGCTTTTGAGAGGTTGTTTTTCATAGGATGGGCTACAGATTTCGCAGATCATTGCTCCCGTGAAGTGAGTGAATGAGGACTGTAGGTACCAAATGCAGCATCCCTCTTTATCACCATCACACCTGAGGGATGGAGCCTTCCATCACAGTCACGCGATGACACCGTTTCCGGAATAAGATTTCCTATTACGCCGTGAAAGCTGAATCACACCAGGCTCTGCTCTACATGCACTAAATGGGTTTCAAAGCTGACGTCGCGCTTCAAAGGAGAATGTGAACTTGGTAATTCCACACGAGTGAAACATCAGGAGTTAAGTGTTCCTACCCTCGAGAGGACTCTGTCTGCCTTGGTGCTCCACGGCTAACCTCCCACCTTCTTTATTAACACACAAGAATTTACAGGCCTGTTTGGGTCTTATCTGCATGTGTTATGCCTCGCAGCTGCCGGCCTGCCAAGGTCAGTGTTTTGACTATTGGGAAACCTGAGCAGTTTGATTTAAACTGCAGCGGTGCTAATGCATCTGTTGGACTTAAATGCCTTGAGTTTTATACTCTCAGCAATTCTGTTTAACATCTCTTCATGTTTACTTCTCTGGGTACACGGATGGGACAGAATCGTGTCCATCCCAGGAACATCTGGATTTCTTCACCGCTCGACACAGATAATAAGCTGGAGCTGCCGAAACTGCAAAATGGCCACAAATTGTTGGCACACTGTTGGACTGTTGGACTTATTTTGTTTGTGACTCGACTTTATTGGAAGTGCTCCAGAAACGTGTGATATAAACTTCGTCTGGGACAGCTGTCTGCTTAGCATCTCGCTTAGAGCCGGGATGTGGAGCCCTGTGTAAACTGTAAGACGACAAAGGAACTTCCCCATGCTCCCTCGTGTCCCTTTGTGGTTTATTTAAGCTCACTGTTACATAAACTGATGTCACACTGGTAAATACAGATAAATGACACCCGTCAAGCACTGAAAAGAAGACAAACATATTTCTAGTGGACGATCCGGCTCTTAGATGATGGGTGTCTTCATGTTTTTGTGATTGTTTTTTTCTTTTTGGGCAAAGCTTGGAAAACATTATAATGCGAATTTGAAAGGTGATTTTTGTCCTGTGTGAACGGCCTGGCGATATTCTCCAAATGTGACTGGATTGCATTCCCTCACTTGCTGAACCTCCCATCTGTTTCTGGAACTTGGGCTGACGTGTGGCCCACTATTGATTAGGACCAGATAATCAGGGCTCTGTCGTCATTGTCTGCTGCAGCCCGTCCAGCTCTGTCCCCTCTCAGCACATTAACCAGAATCACAAGTATACAATCATGGCCATTATATCAGTCCCACCTTTTACTTCATGCATTCCAATGTGCTCTTCACTCCTCCTCTTTTGTTGAGAGGTGTTTTATGGAAAGATGAAATTCTAGCTCTATTCAGGCACCAGAAGGGATGAGAAATTAATACGCTGATGTGCTAAATATTCCTCTTTTGTTCTCGACTAACTTGGAGAAGCCAGGAAACAGCACCCACATAGAATAGATGAAGAAGGAATTTTTTTAGGAGGGCTGCCATGTCTGCTGTCCTTATTGTCCAGGAACCACTCAGGACGAGTGAAATGAAAACATGCATCATGCTAACATGAGCAGTTAGAATCACTTATAATAAGGTTTAGTATATAACCATTGAAAATAAGGTTGCAAGGTGCTTTACATGGAAAGATGAGAAGTTAAATTGGGAGTCATTTGAAAACAATCATTCATCATTCATCAATCATTTCTTCAGTACCATTTTTTGTGAAACATGTTTCTGCAAAAAACCTTTTTCATTTAACAAAAGAAGTCAAACAAGCGGCCATACAATAGCTTTTATCAAATAAAATACAAAAAGATCAGATAATGTTTTATTTTCATTTTACATGGAGCTTCCAGATATGTGAAAGCTCATACTCATCTCGGGCTGCTGTGAGTCCTTATTGGATGAAATTGGATACTAAAGACCCTCTGCCACCACCACCACCACTCCCAGCCACATCTCCCCCCCCTCTTCATTTTCTCCTCGCTCTGCCCCATTCCTTGGAAGCTCACCAGTGGGACCTTGGAGTACACTGATGGGATCTCTCTCAACGCACCTTTTACTATAAGTAATCAGTAATGGCGCGGTGCGTTTCGATGCAGTCTCATCACAGTGTTGTTAGTGTGTGCACTTGCCCGCAGATGTGCCGCTTGTCAGATCAAACAGGAGACACGCAGCCTCGGGCGTCCAGTCCCACTGTAGCCGAGCACTCAGAGTCATATGCTCTGCCACAATGCGCGACCTTTACAAAAGCTAGTAATAGATGAGAAAATGTACACAAGCAAGGTGGTTACAAGGCTCTGCGGCAGCTCCACAGTGCCGGTGTTTGTGCAGCTGTGTAGTGTGTGTACGGCAGCAGCAGGTAAAGCAGAGGAGACAGAGTCAAAGACAACAACCTGCTGTCTCCTCCTCCCCTGCTTTAATAGGAGGACAGGTAAACAAGACTATTCTAACCTTTAACTTGGATAGGACACGTGTTTAGTTTAGGTGTTTGCTCATGCACATTTAAAAATGTGGACTGATGCTTAATCAGCCAGCCTGTTGACACAGCCTACTATTACGCACACACACACTATGTATTGCTGTGTTGCTATAAAAGGCACACCTTGGATAATTGTTCAGCATTGGACAGCAGAGTGATGAGTTGGGTTCAAAGACATGAAGTGGCTTGTTTTTTATAGTGTTGGATTGGAGTTGAGCAAATACAGTAAATGATTGCTGTGCCTTATCAGCTGTTGCTGGGTGTTTATCTCCTAAAATGTGCTATAACGCCTTGGAGAACTATCAACCCATACCAGACAATTGTGTCCCTTTTATTTCTGCGAGCTGAGAGCTTTTGTATGAATGTGTTTGTTTTCCCACAGTGTCATTGTTTTGCAGTCTGCCAGAAATAGAGCAAAACATGTCTACTTATCAACATGCAAAGAAACAAAAGGAATTGGCGAGGCAAACCAGTTTTGATCCTATTTTTGGAAGTAAACTCACTCAAAAGTTTGTTTTGTGTGGTTTTGTTATTAGATGTTTTCCTTCCCAGTCAATCTAAAATAGATGCAGACGTGTTATCCTTTGTAGTCTCTCTGTATCCGTAGCTGGCTGCCATCAGCACAGGCCAAATGAGGCTGTATTGGAACAAGGTAAGATCAAGCCGGTATAGGATGATTGAATAGACTGAAAAGACTAAAGGCTGAGCGTTCATAGATACGGATGGCTGCTCTTCTTCTTGGAGAGCTTCAAGCAGTGGCAGGCAGTCTTTTTTTTTTTCTTTATACAGTCTAGAGTTGAGACCCTTACAGTCCAAACAGGAGGGTTTGTTTTTACTCTTTTCTTATTGACAGCAGCATTTTTGTCTTGTTCCTAATTTTGTTTCTCTTTTTTTCTACTCACATTTGACCTTTCTTTAACTTTCATCTCCACTGCAGAAAGAGCAGCAGAACATGATGACCAAATGTGAGGACATGGGAGTTACAGCATGTCCCGTGTGAATAATATAACTTTGATATCGTTATAGTTTATGGTGTGATTACTGGCTCACAGCTTCGTCAGTGGTCCAGTGGACTGTCCAGTCCAGTTGTTAACAAGGGCAGTGTGTCTCGTTTGAGCCCTGCTTTTATTTTTTTTTTCATGAACAGCGATGCAGCTTAAACCAAAGCCATGAGGGGGAGGGGAAAGTTGGAGAGCCGGGGAGAGTTCAGCCTAGTTTTATAGCTTCAGCCCTCACTTCCCAGCGCTTCAACAGTGATCGATGGGCTTAGACATGCTCTGTAGGACAGGCGGTGGGGGGGGGTTGGCTTATTTTGTTGTGTCCTCCTCCCCCATGATTTACTTAGCCAGGGAAGTTTGCTCAAATTTGAAAGAGTGCATGAGAAAGAGGGAAAGCTGCCCTGCGACATGTGTTGTTGAAAAGGCTGATTCAAAAATGAATGCACTGAAGATGTGTTTGCATGCAAGATTTCTGTGAGGCGCTTAGCAGAAAGTGTGACGGACGGAAACATAATTCAACCCTGTCATTCAGACCAAGTTGCAAATTGTTTTGTTCTTGAATTAAGCAGCAACTGCTTTTCCTGTGGAAAATGCTCATTCTATTTTTAGTATGATAGGGCCTCCTAAATGAGTTGTATTTCCTCCGTGGTTGAGAACTGTTGCTGTCCTGAGTTAATATGCTAGCCGCAGCTGAAGGATGCCAGAAATAACCCGGCTGGGTCGGACTGACCTCTCGAAACTGGGCAGCGCTCCAGGTCTCAATTAAGTGATGCTCTCCCTTTCCAGAAAAGGCAATAATATTTAAATGGGGCTTGCAAGAGTTATAGCCATTTCTCTCTGAATGGTGTAATGGCACTGAACCAAAGAGCTTCGTCGACCTGGCAAAAGAAAAAAAAAAAATGCATGCAGTGCTCTGTGTTTGTTCTTCTGGAGAACTGTGATGATGTAACTGTGTTTTCATGAAATAAGGACGTTCACACTTCAGTGGAATCCTTCATAAGGAAAGTAGTAGAGTAGCACTGTTCACTTCTTTGGATTCTGTTTTCTCACACCCCAGCATATTCTGCATTAGTGAACACTCATAACAACCTCCCATAGTGAGAAATTACCTAATACATAGTTTCCACTCAACTGGAGGGCATCACCAGATAGCGCTGATTAAACCTATTATTTTGTTCATGCTTCTCTTCTGCTTTATGAGACTGGGGCAAATGCTAAGATGCACACAGCAGCGCAACTGTAATATCAACAAGGTTGTACTGCCTCCAGCTTTTATCAGTGTATCAGTCTGACAGAAAATAAAATGAAAAAGTCTAAAACTCCAATACCTCAGTAGTACTTCAGCTACACACCGTAGATAAGATCACAATCTGCACTTCCTGCAAAAAAAAGAAAGAAAGCGTGCTGCTGCCTCGTCTTACCAGTGTTGACTTCTAAGATGGAAAAAAACAGCCGCCAACATGTCAAAATAATTCTCCAGTAACCTTTTGCATTAGGATTGTTGGATCTTTTCTCAAAATGTCATGTGTAAGTCATTATGTTACATTCACATTATTAAACACCACTTTTTAACACCTTATCAAGATTTTCATTTATATTGTGTATTCACTTCAGTCAACAATGTGCCGTAAATTGTACTTTAAAATGTTGAAACTGCGATGATTGTATGATTTGAAGACGTCACCTTGACATTTTAATTGCTATAAGCTGTAGATCAATAGTTTTCATGGTTCATCAAGGTTTGCATTCATCACATTTTAGAATTTACGACGCTATATCATATCAGAAGTGCTCTCACTTCAAGTAAGAGATTCTCCACCGGTGTGTGAAAAAAAACTATTAACATTAACCTTGTTGAAATGTGCAGACGCCATTTTCACACAGCAAAGACTATAAATTTAATGAGTGAGGCGACTGTTAAGAACATTATGTTGTAACTAATTTGACTGTGAGATGAGAAACGTCTGGATTCGTCAGACATCACTCCACAGATGACAGGGACTGATCGATCACAGTGTATGTTCACTTTCTGGCGTGCTTAATTAAAAATTCATGAGACAAGTAGCTTATCGCAATGTCAAGAAAAACTATGTTTTTTTCCTACAAAGTAGTTACATTAGAGATAAACAGTTGGGCAGCAGAGTTTACTGCTGACCAATTTATCGAGGGAATGCCTGTATTTGTAGATTAGTAGATTTTAACACAATTTAAGAAGCAGCAGCATTTTCTTTTCAGAAGAATTCCTGTAGTTAGCATTGTCAGTGATAGCTGGCATAACTAAAATAACAAAAAAGAAGCACCACACATTCTTAAATTGATTTGGTCGATGCAGAAGTGCCACAGCAGTGACCACTGAGAAGATTGCAGGTTGCAGCTTTAAATGGTCAGAATCAGTCTGAATAGACTTTTTTGACAGCAGGCAATTTTACTTGTCGTAGTAGTAAAACCCCAGTGCAACACTGACGATGGCTCTGTTCTGTGTCCCAGTGTCCCGCTGAGCCGTGGCAGTGTGACAGACAGCCCGTACGCATAATACCTGGGTGTTAAAACCAAAGCGGCTAATTCAGCCTTAGTTAAATCTGAGATGCTTCTCAGAGATAATAGCCTGTAAGAGCATTTAGCGTGTATACTTGCAGAGAAGATTAGGAACACCTCACAGATTAGCACAGGAGAGATTCAATGCAATCCATTTTTCTGCCCCTCGTGCGTATGTTAGTGTGTCTGTATGCTGTGAGTCTGGTTGAAGGGGCGTGGGGCCGCTAGCCTTGCGGCAGTGTCTATGTTGATGGAGGGAGATGGGGCCTGCAGGATCCTGTGTGTCAGCAGCCTGCATGTGAGAGGCATTGCCTGGCGGAAGTGCATCACTGGCAGATGTCCAAAAGCCCCCCCACTAAACCCCCCTTTTCTCCCCCTTTCTCTTCCTGGTTTATCTTCCTCCTTTGTTTCAGAGCACAGAGAACACAGAGGCCCTTTAAGTCAGCCACTGGAATAGACATATGGATCCGTTGTAATCAAGGCCACTGTTATTCCTTTATTCTTCTCTAGTTGACAAATACAACAATTGTGTTACTGGTGTAAAATCGACACCTTACATTGTAGGTTTCTCGTTCTTGCATCAGAACGGCTTGCGCTGTTGGAGCGTGTACTTCTGCTGCCTTTCATGTGGTTATGACAAAGGATGTTTATTTACGCGCTGAGAGGAAACTTCAGCGACACGATATTCCGATGTAGGTTGAATTTGATTGGACCTAGGTGGTGTCAATCAACAGCTGGCGTGGGAGGAGCCTGCAGTCTTGTAATGAAGTTGACATGGAGGTGCTCTGCTTCTCTCTTAGCTCGCAGAGGGATATCAGCACAGGAAATACGTTGGGAGGGAGCAGACACCTGCTGCCCCCCCCCCCCAAGCCTCCAACACGCACACAATCCACACATAACCACATGTGTGCCAAAGCACAGTAACCTGCTCAAGTAAGCAGACTTTCATTTCTCTGAAGTCTGTTTGATCAACAGTTAACATCACAATTATTCTGCATTGCACACAGCACGACATCTAACTGCATTTGTACCATTGTTGATAACTGCATTGTCCTCTGTCCTGCTTACTCAAGTGGAGGAGGAACACAGTCTTATATTTCCAGCTTACTATCAACACACGTGCTATTTGGCTCTACTAGTTTACAGGGTAAATGCTTTCTTTTTGCGTCCCGAGGTCATGTTCTTACCTTTGAATTCTCATTTCCCAGGCGTGGAAGAAACGCTGGTTCATACTCCGCAGCTGCCGAATGAGTGGTGACCCTGATGTTCTCGAGTACTACAAGAACGACCACTCCAAGAAGCCCATCCGGGTCATCAACCTGCATTGCTGTGAGCAGGTGGATGCTGGCCTGACCTTTAAGAGGAAGGAGTTCCAGGACAGCTTTGTGTTTGACATCAAGACCTCAGATCGCACTTTTTATCTTGTCGCTGAGACTGAGGAGGAGATGAACAAGTGGGTCCGCTCCATCTGCCAGCTGTGTGGGTTTAACCAGTCAGACGACAACCACGGTAAGCAGCCCTGACCTGTCCTTGCTGCCCTGTCCATCTTTTTTTAACTCTATAGCACTTTCCTTTCTACCTTTACCCAGGTTAGTAGTTTTGTAATTTGTTGATTCAGCCAAAGTTTCAAATGAACTCTTAAAAACTTAAAAACTTAAAAACCAACTAGTCATTTCAGTAAGTATTTTCTATTTTCGGTTTCAATTCATCTTTCTTTCAGGTTATCTAAGAAATCTACTTTGACTACTATTTCAAATTTCAACCATCAAACAATTAGTTTGATAAAAAGCCTACATTATTAGTGCTGAAATGATTAGTCACTTGCAAGTTGAATAGTTTTGGACTGTTTCTTGGACAAAACACACAATCTGAAGACACCTCCTTACACATGGGGAAATGGTAATGGGCGTTGTTGCCAATTTCACAATATGCACAATACAAAGTTTAATCATTTTAATTCATTTGAGAGAGTGGAACTGGATCCACCCTGCCAAATAAATGGACACAGTGTCTCAGAGTGTTATGGATTTTTCTCTTCATTTGTTTTGTTAAAGAAAGGATCCGATCTCCGCCTCTTGCATTCAGGAAGATGGAATGATATGTATATATTTTAAAAGTTAGTAGCAGATACACAGGCTCAGTTTTTTGTTTTTGCCACAGCTCCCGTTTTAGATCTTTTGTGCATGGGAATGGTTTGTTCCACTCTGGGCCGGCCAATGATAAAAAAGAAAAAGAAATCCACTAGTGGCACCATAAAGTACGTTTGATAAAAGCATGTATCATCCAAGTCACGCTAATGATAATGTTTTATGTGTAAAAAGAGCAATCCTTTCACCTTGATATCTGAGATTTTCCTTAACTGCCTAAATTACTCACTGCTATGATCTCTCACCATTAAAAAAAAAAAATAAAATACTGCACTTATGAGGCGATGACTCAAAATGAAATGGTAATATAAGCGTCGCTTGTTTGTGATTATGTGAAAATAGACATGCTATGATAGCACTCATCAATGAGATGTGTAGCTACTGTTGTTTTAGTTCACGATATCTGAGGGCTGAGTGCTTTTAATATGAATACATCTTTATGCCGTACATAAGAAACTGACCACATATATTCAGAACCAAAAGTCTGTTTGTGAGTTTGTAATTTCTCTAATATTCTTACTCCTACCCATCCATATCGCTGTTGTTTTCCCACCATCTGGCAGCTGGTAGACGTTAATCTTTGTGCACATGGTTGATCATCTGTAACACGCAATATGTCCAGGTGTGGGATAGAAAACAGCTGTGCAGAGTGTAATAATGCTCACATCATGAGGAGAGCCCCCTGGTTCAAGTTCAATAATTAGTGAGGCCCTGTTATGAATCTCAAACTGTATCAACTGTAGCCAGTGGGGTGTGGCTGGGAGAGTGGGCTGGGGGAGTCAGAGGGATTATGTCATGACAGCTGCATTAGTGATTGCAGTTCCTTTAGTGTAAAACATCACATCAGGCTTTTTTCGGTCTTGTAACTCTGTTTTCAATGAAATGTGATGTTCCTGTTTCTGAGAAATGTCATCAGTAACTGCACAAATGCGTTTACCATACTCTACTTTTAGTAGCTAACATGTAATGAGAAGAACTTAGAATTTGTTAGCAGCCCAAGCAAAATCACGACTCAGCATCATTGGTGCCAAGGGGCTGCAGTTCTCATAGAAACCCTGTCTGATTTTTGGGGCATTACAAACCAAAACTAACACTTTTTTCAAGAGTTTCAATGGTCTAGACAGGCGTGAAAATGTTATGCAACTGTTGCCTCTCATAAGCTATAAGATAAAAGCCGTCTTTGTTCTTGTAGCATTCAATATTTTTTAGCAATAGTATTGGTAGTATTGGTTTTAACATTTCCAAGGGTGCATGTGTAAAGTGAGAACTAAACATCCTGGAAAATCTGGTATTATAGATGTTATTTTTTTGTGTATCTGTTCCTCAAGGGCGCAGCTGCTCGATTTACCACTGGTTCCTTATTATGTCATTACCGCTGTATGTGGGAAAGCAGTGAAATTTATTTGGGAAGCAGCCTTGGATCTTGGGGTGGTTAATGAGACCATTCAGAGCTAACCCACTGCTGATCTGCTTCTTCTTCCTGGTGTCCGTTTCATTCGTACTCTCTATTCTCTATCTTAAACACACACACACACCCCATAAGATCAGTCCACACAACATGCACCTTCCTTGTAAAACACACTTTGCATGGGAGGTTTTTCTAGTCACTGCCTGTTCCATGGAATAAGTTGTTGACTTTAATGCAGATCCTCTGCTCCTCTGAATAACTCCTGCCTGCTCCCTTGTGTGGTATCAAGTTGTTGTCAGTTTGGCGATGGAAATAAATACCAACCTCCTCTGGCACAGTGTGGAGCCAGCTATTGTCTTAAAGGTACTTTCTGCACAATTGGAAAAGTAATCAGACAGCTTGGCTGGAACTGTTGTATAATAATGCAACAATATATTGTGATTAATACAAAAGCTAGTCATAGTCCTAGTTAGCTCTGCTGTATATATTTATATATGTATCATATGTGTTTATGAATAACTTCAGGGATTAGTTACTATCACTAATCTAAGTAATCGACTAACCGTTTCAGCGCTGCTTGTGAGTGTGTTGCCCAAAAGTAATTCATCAGAGCAGTGCACATTTGTGAGAAGCAAAGAAAGCCTCCTGATTACTGCATTCACATGGCAACGAGTTCCATTTTTGACAACACTGCCTTGCCATGTGGAAATTCAGCACACATTTGGTTTTGGAGAGTGTTACTGACAGAAACCACCTGTCCATTAAAAGATGTATTGATGCTGAAGATGGTGTCACTGAGCATGTGTTCAAGTGTTTGAAGGAGAAATAGAGTACATGTGAGGAGTACACTTCCCGCCTTCATCAGTATTCCTCACGCAAAATCTCAGATCTTGATCTGTGAGCCTGGGAACACATACAGTAGTGCTTATAGAGCTGAGCCCCCATTTCACACCAGCAACACATTAACTGTTGTTTAACACGCTGAGCTTTTATCAGCTAACGCTTGTGGGTTTTGTGATTATAGTTTGATGAAGGATGTTAATTGGGGTGAACAGAGGAAAACTGTTCACAAACGTCTATTGCCACTAAATATATTTTGTGGGTTTTTCCTCCTGGCAGACAGCTGCAGATCAGAGCCCATGTGTCACCTAACAGAATGGGAATTCCTTCTCTGAAAGAAAACAAACCTGGTTGGAAAAAAAAAAAAACCTGAGAGGTTAGTTCCTCATATGGAAATTACGCAAGCCCATAGAGACAAAACAGAAGCAGCATGTAAACCAAGTTATGCAGATGGTATGTTTGTTTTCATACCGAGCCAGACTCAAAGTGTTAACCAGACTCAACCTGGGTGTCTAACATTCATAATGATTGTGGTCTGCAGCCATAATGTTACATACTGTAGACAATGTCATATTTGTTATTCTAATAGAGCAGCAGTGCCAATGGGAAGTCTAAAATTATTGTGAAAGGGATTAACCAGGCTTAGCTAGACAATAGTAAGTCTTAAGAAGTATAGAAGTGTTTGTGTTTCTCAGAGGATTTTGGTGAGACTTAAGCAGCATCAGTTTTATCAGCACCTTGATCTCAACGTACCTTTTGTCAGTCAGAGTGAGTCTGGCCTGTGCTGCCCGTAGTGAGCTGCCTCTTGGGACGGTGAGGAAGGTTGGCCAAGGGCAGCACATGACAGCAGCTCATTGTTACACAACTCTTAAAAGCAGCTCTCTCTCTCTCTCTCTCTCTCTCTCTCTCTCTCTCTCTCTCTCTCTCTCTCTCTCTCTCTCTTTCTATGTTTTGCTATTTCTCAGTTTGTTTCTAATTCTCTTCCGCACACAATTTCTCACTCAATGTCATACTTAAAGTCAGATTAACATCAGCATGTCTTTTGCAGAAGTGCTGCTGCTGCTCTGGATAATCCAAAGAAACACACTATGGACAGTTTGTGTATGGATAGTTGATTCAGTGGGAAGTAGTCCCTGTGAAAACTGTTCACAGTGAGGTCAACTTTTTCAGGGCTTGAAGCAACACAAATGAAATTCACCAAAGTCAACCCCTGCACTTTGCTGTCAGAATCTCAGATTCTGGGCAAATATGGTTAAAATGACCTGCATTCTAAATGCTAGAGCCAAGTAGAAAATGTCCTGTTAAAATATGTAAAATTTGAACTGATGCTTTAAGAAAGAAGTATTTCCAAAAGTCCTAGTGTATGCAGATCTTTTTGGCTTGATTCAAGAAGCAAAGACCAGTGATGTGGAGCACATTTTCTACATATCTACATGCACATATAGTCTACAAACATACTCATTTCCCCCTGGCTCCCACTCACAGACACACCCGCCTTTACCCCTCCCAAAGTGCCCTTTGTTGCCATTGATTTTTGTTGAAATAATGAGACTCCATGGCACTGGAAGGTCAGGTTTCTGCTGCCACGGAGCTGTCTGAGGATGGTTTGCTTTTGCTGCCACTGCTGTGCATCCCACAATACCACTGGCAGCATCTGAAGCATTGCTGGAAACCAGAGACTTGAGAATACATTGTCCACACCCATCATCAGAATCATCGAAAAAGAGAGCCGATATTTCTGTCTGTAATAATAAAGAAAAATCCTACAGAATGTCGATGTGCACGTTGTGAATCATGTATAGGTTTACTGATGTAGTGGGGAGTAGTAGCCACTCCTTAGAGCACCCCTGGTTGCCTTACATAGACACGTATGCACTGAGTTACATGCTTTTTCTAGTTTTCATAAGCAGTTGTTGGGTGGTAGCACTATTGTTATCAGACACTGATGGCTGGGTGTGTGGCGTGTGCCTGCACCCATGGAGACCCACCCCCGAGCACAATCTAATGAATGGAACATCATCTCGTCAATCATGGTCATTGTTCTGCTCTCTCCCAGCTGTTTGAACTCAGACACAAGGATAATCTCAACTAAGGGATGAGGTTTTTAACTTGTCAGCAGTCCTCTTTTTTTAGATTTTTTTGTTCCCTCTTTTGCGTGACAGCTCCCACTCTGTTTTTTTCCCCTCCTCTTCATTTTGTCTGCTTCCCTGGCTGTCCGTTGTTAAAAAAAAAAAAGGCAGTATTTTCAGTTTAACTGTTGCCCTAAAGTTGGTGCGAATGGGGGCAAAAAAGAATAACTTCTTCATCAGCATTTCCAACAGCAGCCTCAGCAAATTTTTGTCAAAAAGGCATTGGAAAGAGATTAGATTTATTCAAACAAAGTCTTATAAGGGGTTTCACATTAAACCTCTAATGTGGAGCCAGATTGGTGATTTGCTGAATACAGATGTACTGTATATCAGAAATCAAAAGAAAGAGGATCTTACGTGAAAGATATTGAAGTTGTGGTCATTTGAATTTTCTTTTTCTGCTGTGCCCAAGAAATGTTAAAAAGTGACTGCCACTGGCAAAACATTTTCTCTTCCCTAAATCCTTGTTCATTCAAAAAAACAAACAAACTGGTATTCACTATTTATTTGGGTGATAATCTTTGTGGATTTATGTGTACAGAGTCCGGTTGTATGTGTAGTAATTTTTTATCTTTTGGCATCAGCTCAATTGTTCAGCTGACAGGTTTATCGCCGGGCTGTGGCAAAACCAATCACTCTAATTGGCAGCTACCATCCAGCCTACAGTCACATGGAAGCTGCAAATAGTCTATTTTGGAATGGGATATTTTCCATGGCCAACTGTTTATATGCAATCCAGCTGGTGTAGGTAGATGTTTACAGCGGTCTTAAGCTTATAATCAGCAATTTGGAGGACAATCTGCTTTCTCTCATGCAGATAGAACTCTTCTTCTGTCGCACTATAGCACACTCACTGTAATTGGTAGGCTGGTAGTGTTAGTGCAGGTAAAAGTGTAATTGCAGAGCTGCCTCCTGTGTTCAGATGCAAAGCTGTTTATGTGGGCAGTTGTTTACAGATCTACAGCTTGGCTGTGTGTCCACAGTTTTCGCACAGTGGAGGGCATTCTGCGTTTTATTAATGAAGAGATTACTGCTCCTTATTTTTCATTCACATGGTCAGCGTTAAAAATACAAACAAAATATAATATTAGATATATAATAGTGCAGTATAATGTAATAAAATATTGAATGATAACTGAAAATCTTAGTGCTGTTAGATTTTTACAGCAATCTGCCAAAACAAGTACAAGAGAGAGGACTACAGAATATCAGGAATGTTTTTAGTAATGTTCAGTACTATATGTTTTCTTTAATAGATCTGTGCTGTTAATTGTGGACAGTTTACAACACGAACTGATCATCACTTAACTTACTTTCAGTTAGCTTAACTGCCACACTGCAGTGCAGGATTTGTCTGATTTGGTCCAACATTTTTATAGGCCTGTCAGACTAAAACAGGAAATGACCACAATAGAGAAAAAAGGTAACCTGGGTCACTGCGTAGACCATCCCAATAAATGACTACAGTTTATTTGAGAGCATACATGAGTATCAAAATCTCCATTCATCGTTACTACTGTGTTTCCACACCAAGTGTGTTCCCATTCTGTAATGCACTGTATTGTCAGAGCAAATTATTCTCCTGTTCTTGTTCTGGTTGGCTGCATTCAGCAGCACAACCTTTTCCAGGTAATCCTTGTGTTTTTACAATGAGAGAATGAAAATCAACACTCAGCCTCCACCGCATATTGTTTCAACTTTTCATCTGTGTCCACCCTACTGTTGCACAGCTACAGTATTTATCCACCCATCACGTTGCAGAAATAAAGGTCAGAGTGTTGAAAAAAAGCTACTGATTTAGGCTTAAACCAGACTCTGTAGTTCATTGACCCCGACAACACTGAGCCTTTTAGGTGATTGATCAGTCTGGTGTTTTGAGGCAAATTGATGTTGCAGTGTGGCTGAGGGGCGGTGCTCACATGATGCAGTGGAGCAGGCAGGCACCGGGGAGTAATGTGATCAGGGAATGCTCCTGTGTGTCTGCTCTGCTTAATACTCTTCTGTGCTGTGTTCGAGGGAGAATGAAACAACCATGTCACTTTGTTCACTTCAGACTAACTAGCAGAGCGAGGGCGCCATTTTCCCTCTTCCTTTTGAATACCACACTCCCTCAGTGTCCACCTAACCCATCTCTGCTTGCAGTTAGCATCTTCCTTATCCACTTATGTCATTCTCATGGATAGCTCCCAACCCCCCACTAACCACGCATGCAAATGGCCCCATAATGTGGCCTCATGGTGCACAGCGTTGCTTTAAAGAGCCACTGGCCCAGCAGATCCAAGCAGACCACAAACAATGTGTCTACACACGTGGAATCAGCAGTGAAAAGAAAGTCATTCAGCTGGTGCTCTTTTCCAGGTTGACTTTCGCTGAGTGAGCAGGTAAAGGCCTTTTCCAAGGACATGTTGACAGGACCCTTGAGGGGGATCGAACCTATTGCCTGACCTTTGTGTCACAAGATGGCCTCCCCCACGAACAGGCCACCCTGCAGAGTCTTGACATATCTCAGGTTAATTTGCAACACTCACTGAAGCTGTCTCAGCACTCTGGCTGTATTTTAAAGTAGAGTCTCATATGAAACCATTAAGAAAATTGCATGTTTCTTGTGCTCAAATTGAAGGCAAGTGGACAGTGTGTAGCCTAGATGGTTATCTTTTATGGAATATCTAAGGGATGATTGCAATCCTGCCTGAAACTGCTGCATTGAGAAAATTCAAAATCTTCCTCTTCCTTCATGCTTTCATCAGATGGCTTTCAATTCAATAGGTCAGTGGTATTTTCTATTTTTACGTCTCATTTCAGATTAGATTATCATATGTCCTCGTCTAATTCTGGCCGGACTGAGAGGAAATGAGCACCCTACAAAGACGTTCTTGTTCTTAGTGATCCAGCAGGGTTCTAATTTTGTCCCCCTGAGACCAGCAGCCGGCCTCTATTAGATTATGGCCACAGAGCAGATGAGACAGTAGGTGATGTATTATAGAACATAATTGGAAAATTGTTCATGAACTTAGGAGCTCTTTGACCCAGAATAGCCGTTCACCAACCAAAAGGGTCTTCTAATGCATTGCTGTTGATGGTGTGATGTGTGTTTCAAGCCAGGAGATGTCATGGGAAGAACTCTTTGTCTCTTTTAAGTCCTTTGTTTGATGTTGAAGTTTCAGCTTAAACGCAGAGAAAACAGTTTCTGGCATCAACATCAGGCTCGTAACTCAAAAAACTGTAATTAGCCTTTATTTTAGTTGTGCCAGCCTCTCCCAATATTATTACTTTTCTTTGTAAGATGCAGCATAATAAATAATTTCTCACTTAGGTTAATGAACATTTTACCACCTTGCATTAAGTGTCACAGTACATTAGCCCGTGGATGGAATACTACTAGAAACACCTAGGGGAAAGAATGTGTTTTTATTTTCTGCTCTCTTCTCTATTTCTGTTTTGTGGTTCTAGTCACTTGATGGAATTGCTTCCCAGTGGTAACATACATCATCAGACCCATTAGTGTCAGTGATGAGCCATGTAGGCTACTCCATCAGCAGACTCGACCAATCGTCGTTCTTCTTGTTCTGATTCTGACAGTCATGTGCAGCAGTTAATCAAAAATCATTTAGGGCACACAGAAAAACATGCTGTTGTGCGCACACACTCCATTTAGATGAACAAGATTACATTTTAGTCTTGACCTTTTAAGTTTTGTTGTATCCTAAGCCTACATGTGTTTTTCCATGCAGCTCTCCAGTCTGGCAGGGGGGGGAGGAACTGTCTTTCTACAACAAATCAATATATCTACCCATGTTAGTGTGCCTAGTACTCACCGCACTGGATGAAAGCTTTTACAAAGCTTTTTGTGGAGAAAGGAGATGATGCCTAACCAGCCCAGGGAGAGTGGAATAGCTCAGAACAATGGTGTAATTGAGGATCATTGGGGGGAGTCCCTGCCTGTGTGGCTGAGGGCCGGGGCATCTCACTGATGTCCACTGGCCTGGAGACCCCACAGCAGAGGCCTTTTTCCCCTCGGGCATGGATGTGACCTCATTCAGCTAACCAGGCTCCAGAATGCCCCCGCCCTCCAACCATCCCACATGCAGACACACATGCTCACACACCACATTTGTGTGTGTTCTCTGTTTTTCACAGTGGCTGTGGTCATTCTGTATGGTCAGCTCTCGTCATGACTCACAACATTACCCTCTTCTTAAAGGGGAGTCTGGCCCATTGAATACTTTGTAAAGGCTGGACAAGTTACCACTTCATACATGATTTAACATTTAAGAGCAGAAGCACTTGACTGAATGACAGAAAATCACTCATTTTGATAATTAATTATAATAATAATATAAAAAAGTGTTTACGTCATTAATTTAACAAAAATGGCCAACATGCATCGGCTCCAGCTTCTAAAATGAGAAGATTTTCTCTTTTATATCTGTGTAAATTGAATATCTTCACCTGTAGTCTCATGGAAATTGAGATTTGAGATTGAACAATGTTTTGATTAATCAAAAAAGAAGTGATGTATTAATCAATAATTGAAATAATCCTTTATTGCATCCCCAATGTGAAATAATTTTATATCATTGTTCTGGTATAGATATACTCATGCAAAGCCTTGGATTTACTGTACAGTGCAAGAGCAAGATTAGTATCAGCAAAAGATGATTGGTGGAGGTTTTTTCCTCACTCCCATCAGCTAGTGTTGCACACAGCTCCATGGGTCGATGGATCAGTGAGCCGCCCACTCTCTACTCCTACAACTCAGTGTGTGCCTCCTTATTTTGGCCTCCTGCCTAGTCTATTTGCAGCATCCCCATCTCAGATTTGCCTTTTCTTTGTAGCCTTTCAATGTAGATATCAGGGATGTCACACAGAAACAACAAGACTGTAAGACCATGTTGTTCACCCAATACTGCTGTTCAAAACAGTGGTCAGCTCAATAAAATCAAACACAGCACACTGACCCTGGTCAAAAAGGATAACTTGGATCATGTGCTCACACGTACTCTGTAGCCCAAAAAAGCAGAAGGATGCTGTTTTCTCTCCTCCCCTGAGACAATTCCCTCTTCTCTATTGATCAGAGAGCAGTCTGAAAGCTGCTGAATACAAGATTCCATGCAAGGCAAGGTCATGTAAAGGCTTAAAACCTTCAAATAAATTACACTCTGCCCTTTGACTTCAACAATTGTGACAACAAAAGGAACATGTCTGAGGAATGATTACTTGTGTGATGGTTGCTTTCTGTACCATCTGTATGTCCAATCTGCAGAAATGTGCTTTTAAATTGTCAAGCCTTAGATGGTTTTTGAAAAAAATGTAGATGTTCTTAAGGAGTAAATAATCAATAACTCCAGTTTCTCCTGTCTGCAGATGGCAGGTTACACCATACGCCCCGTTCTGTTGGAGCAGATGTCACCGGCTCAATGGCTCCTCTGACCGGAGAACGCAAGTCGTCTGCCCCCATTCACTCCAGCCAGCCAGTCCTCTTCACCTTTGATGTGCCTGTGCGCCACACGCACCACAGCTCCCTGTCCAACAGTGCACCACAGGACTACCTCCTCCTCCACCAGTGCATGAGCAGGAAGACAGAGAGTGCACGGTAAAGGTCATGACCCTCAGGCGTCCTGTGTCAGTTTCCTGTTATCCGTTAATGCAGGTCAACATACAGGTTTACAGCGCTTCCTCAGTTTAGAAGCCCCTAAGGGTTAAAACTACTGTTGGGGGGGGAAATGGTCGAGCTGCTTTGTGTATATGTGTGTATGTGTTTGCATGACTGTGATAAAGCATTGCGGAAAGATTATAATGTATTTTGCAAGTGCTCTGATTGAGGAAGTGCCAATTATTAATAATGGTTTGGTATGGTACTAATGGTACAGTGAATATTCTAAACTAAAATCAGTCTAAAATTAGAAATAAATGAAAGAAGAAATGTTTCTACAACAGATAAATTTAGATGTTATTTAATAAAAATTTTATTTGATTTAACATTATAGAATAACACGTGGGGGTGGGCGATATAGAGCTAGAGTATGTGATTTTATGTTTTTTAATTGATAAAAGATTCATGTACTTAGGTTTTGGGTTATCCAGTGTTATAAATTAGAAAAACAAAAGTATTTCATCACATTAATGCAAAAATCCTGTAAATCCAATATTTCCATAAAGCAGACCAGCATTAATATAATCAACCCAAAAAACAAGACATGGGCACATCAAAAGGTGTGAGTACTTGTATATATACGGACAAGCACACCTATCTCAGCTACATGTGCTGAGGGGAGGACGAAGGGGTTTGTATAAATGCACTCGTGAGCTTTGCATTAACATTCACCTCACCTCCTGCTGCCATTATGCCGGCTTCCAAGAATCAAAAGGCAGCTTTAATAATGATGCCATTCAGCAGATAGCCGGCACAGTAGATGATCAATGAGGTTGAGGCTGCAATTCATCACCCCTATAGGTTTAGACTTGCACAGGGTAGAACTGCCCCCTCAGCCACACGATTTGCACATAAATCTGCTGTGTTGGACCTCTGTGAAACCCAGGAAATCAAACCTCACAATCCATCTCATCAGCTTTATGTAGATATTTCTGTCACTCCCTCACTAGCTTCTGCTCCATGGGTCTGCTAATTAAGACAGGCATCCGGTGGTGGGGTATGATTCACGTCACAATGAAACCTCCACTGGTCTGATGACCAATGGCATGAATTAATCTATGTAAAAAGCCCCCATGCAGCCACAATGATGGAAGTCAGAGTGATGACCAAAATATTGATTGATGATTGAAATCCTGAGGAGACAGAAGAAGGAGAATTGATGAAACACAGTGTGCCATCTGACATGAAAAAGAAATGGAGTCAGAGAGAGCTAAATGTTATGTCAATATTAATTATATTACTTTGATGCATTAGCTCAGAGTAACTCATTTAGATATGTTACATTTGTAATCAAAATTGAACTGAACCATTAGAAATCTGCAGTGTAGCTAACACATATCCATAAAATCTCAAAAGAGATTAGTATAGACATAAAGAAACGACTCATTGAGGATATCTTTTATTTGAATTGGCCAACTAAGTTGGGCCATTGGTCAACTAACTACCTAGAAATGTCTAAGCTGTACCGTTGCTCTAGTGGGCAGTCAAGGTCAAGCCCTACAAAGGAGCCAGAATAAATGAGGCATGTCCCGAGGGTGCCTAACCGAGGCTGAGAAACTGTGGGAAAGTCATAGCACTCTCCCCCTTAACATGGATGTACTCTCCCCGTCAACATGCTGAAAAGATGTAAACAAATCAGCTTTTTAAGGAAATGTTTAAAAAAAAAATAGCTAAATTGAATGCATATGCTTTAGCTGCATAAAGGTGCACAGGAAACTGATGGCAAGATGCTTTTCTTATTTGTGTGCTGAGACCTCGCCAGCTGAAGTTTCCTCTGAAGTGCTGCATTGCCATCTAGTGGTTATTTCTCTAATTACATTGAAAAGTGCAATAGATGTTGGTGTAAAAGAGATGTCAGCCATTTTTAGTCATCGTTTGAGGTAGGCTGGCATCCAGAGAGTATTTAGGCACAATCAAAAGGGAGCACAATAAAGTTTTAAAGTGTGTAAATGTGTATGTCTCTGTCCATGTTGCAGGAGTGCCAGTTTCTCCCAGGCCACACGAAGCAATCTGTTTATGGGGAGCGACTCTGCGGTGCAGAAACTCTCCCATGGCTTTTCCCACTGTCTGAATGGCATGGGTGCTCAGTTGCACGGCTTCTACAGCTTGCCCAAGCCAGGAAAACATCAGCTACCAGGGCATGATGACTCTCCCCAGGAGGCCTGTTATGTGCTTCCACGGGGTTACAGCTCTGAGGCACCGGCTCACAGCGGTCTAGGTGAGGCTGAGCTGGAGAACGAAGAGGTTTACACCTTCAAAACGCCCTGCAACACCCTTGCCACCGTGCAAAGCAACGAGCGTCCACCTGACAATTACGACCTTCCTACGACACCTGGTTCCTTCTACCAGATACCCCGGACGTTTGATAAGAATCACAATGCCTTGACACCCTCCAGCTCTGAGTCCTCCTGTGCTCCTCCTCCCAGGCCCCCTAAACCTAGCCAGGGGTCAGAGGTGCCGTGGGGGAGTCCCCAATCAGTAGGGAGCCAGAACGGAGAGTTGACGTCTGCAGTGTCGGTTATCCCACGCAGAAACACTCTCCCTGCTGTTGAGAACATCAGACTGCACAGAGGTACACTGAAAACAATTGATGCTTTAACTGCTTACCTAATATGTTCCTCCTGAACGCTCCTTGTTTCTTTAAACACAACCACAGCTGACTCATACAGATCTTTTGAAACCATGCATTTAACCTGTTTCCTGTTTTCAAAATCAAGTCTGACTTGATCAGTCCATTCTCTTGTGGTATTGCAGTGACTTTGCACTTCCTTTTCCTCCCCCCTTTTTCTCTCACTCTTTCCCTCTTCCTGTATCTCTCATTTTACTGATTTAACGCAAGCAGCTGAGCAGAAAACAAACGGGCCAGTCTAGCAGACACTGTTCTGTTGAGAGGCTAATGAAATTCAAGCCATACAGCCTGCTCCAGAATGCCTCGTTCCAGGCTGATAAGCAATGAAAAAAAAAAAAACACTTGCAGACACAATGCACAGCCTCTTATTATGCTGTGTTCTCTGCTTTGCCAAGTTCATGCTCAGGCCTCGTATAGCCAGTGACAAGAATTGACCCGTGACCCTTGTTAGTGAGGCCACAGGCTGTTCATACACCTTTGCTGCAAAGACTAATTAATTTTAACTCAGTGGAGCATTTAATGAAATGTCACTCACATTCTGTTTGTTTCATTAGATACATGAGTTTACTTCTTGAAATGTCAGGCATGTTTGTCTAAATTTGCCTTTATTGCAGTGATTATTGTACAATATTTGACTCATGTAGGTCTGGCATTGTACTATTTCACTTGAGGCGCACTCTTTTCCTTTTAGAGTTTATGGCAGTGGTAAATATTGATTTCACTCCTCGCCTCTCTCCACAGGCTCCTCCTTTGAAACTAACAGCCATCACCGTCCCATCCATTTCAACAACTCAGGCCAGTCTGTGGAGTCTGTCAATGATGGTTTCAGCTCCTACCTGGTGAGTCACTCTCCTCCTTTAACTGCAGAGACAGATATTGTCGGTGCAAATACATACACTGCAGAGACAGAAAATTCATTTCTACTATATTTCCTCTAGTAGAGTGTTGCAGTTTCCCTGCAATATTGAGCCGAGAGAGTTTAAGAGAGTCATGAACCCTCTGTCTCTTTTGACACCAGAGAACCAAAGCCCCTTTGACGCGCTCAGACAGCGGCAACTCAGATGACAACTATGTGCCCATGAATCCTGGCTCCTCGCCACTCAGCGCTGCCCAGGCTGACAGTCCTAAGAATATCTACATCCCTATGAGCCCTGGGCCACATCACTTTGATTTCCCAGGATTCTCTGCAACATTACCTGCCCGTAAGGGGAGCAGTGCCTCCCTGTGTCACCGGCCCAGCCGTCTCAGTGATGTCACACCACCACCCATCAACCGCAACCTCAAACCTAACAGGAAATGTGAGTTTTTCTCAGCAGAGGTCTGAAGAATCTACAAGCATGGGTTTTCATTTCTTTTAATTGCCATTTTTGGCTTCAAATCAGCTCTAAAGCCTGCATTGTTAATTGTTTTTTCGAAGACAATGATTTTTGTTGACAACGTCTGCTCTTGTTTTCCATAGCGAAGCCAACACCTCTTGATTTGAAGAACAATGGGATCATTGATGAGCTGCCATTTAAGAGCCCAGTCACCATGTCCTGGACACGGCCCATGTGAGTCTCATATCAATCATTCAAGCTAGGTTACCCAAGGCCACTCACACACTCACCCACACACACACACACACACACACAGCTTGATGGTACAGACTGGTGCTGTATTTCGTTTCTGCCTGAGGTCAGAAGGTAGAAGCACTCACAGTCCCTGTCTGCTTTGCTTCAGGCCTGCTATGAACTCCATGTCCTCCCAGCACTGTCGACCCATCTCCACTCAAAGCATCACCAGCACCGACTCCACAGACAGCGAGGAAAATTATGTGGCTATGGTGAGTCCCAATGGCTGGAGGGGAGATCGAGAGAGCACATTGTGTTCTTTGTTTTAATGATCCACTTGTTTGCGTGCTACGCTTACTCACTGCGCCCTGTGTGAGTGAAACCTCCCTCTTGTCCCCATTAGCAGAACCCAGCGTCTACCTCCCCAGCCGTGAGTGGCACCAGCAGCCCGGCTCCCAGGAAGTGTGGCAACGTGGACTACCTAGCGCTGGACTTCCAGCCTGGGTCACCCAGCCCACACAGAAAAGTAAACACATGATTTTGTAGACTTAATTTGTGATAGAATTTGTTCTTATTTGTACAACAGTGCAGTCTGTCCTCAGGCCAGAATCTCACTCATGCTTTATTTATCATTCCACAGCCCTCTACATCCTCTGTGACCTCTGATGAGAAGGTGGACTATGTGCAAGTCGACAAGGAGAAGACCCAGGCACTGCAAAGCACCATGCAAGAGTGGACCGATGTGCGGCAGTCTACTGAACCTGCCAAGGGGGTCAAGTCCTGACACTGACCTGTACAACATTTTTTTTTTTTATTTACAAAAAACTAAACTAAATTTCAATTTTAAGCATCTCCAGTATCATGTTTCTATCATTACTATGAATGCTGGTTGGAACTGCTTAAGACAGAAACATTTAGACAAAAAGCCATAACCTATCCTATGCCTGTTCACTGTCATGATTTCTACTGCAGTGCACCGCTAACATGCAGGATATCAGGCCGTACAGGTGGAGCGCCCTGCCAAAGCTCTTCATGCAGACTGTTATAACAGTGTATGGACAATTGATAATATGTATGACAATATCATCCTTACTTACCAATCCATCCTTTAAAAATGTGTTTCATCAAAGCTGTCCAGCTCGCCCCCCTATGCAGCCAAACGTGTTTTTGCACCTAGCAGGAAATTTACCCAATTGCTGCCGTTTAAAAGAGATGCAGAAGCTAACTGGTCGATAACCATATTAATATACTGTAAGAGTATGCTTACTGGTCTCAGGAATGCCAAGATGCACTCCAATTTTGGCATGCAGGCAGACTCTCTACTTTCACTTCAATCTATCATTTGTGCTGAGTCTTGCAGAAGCAGTGAAGAGATTATTTTCACTGCGGGCAATCATTTCAGCTTAGCAGTGCATGTCTGGTAAGAGGAGGGGGGAAAAAAACAGCCTTACAAATGCGTAAAGGCCCTAGTCAGAAGCCCTAATGATAACTGTACATGGCTGTTGCCTCAGTTTCAATTAAGTATGAGCCCAAAGCCATATTTAAAAGCTGTCAGGCTACGTACGCCATTTCAATGCAGGTACAAAGTCAATAACGTCCTAATGCATAGAATGAAGAAAATAAGACCGATGAGAAGAAGTTGCATCTTGTGTCTTTTGTAGGTTTGACTTTAGTGGTCAATTCACTTCAGGTAATATTCTAATACATTTCATTGTAAATGTGCACTGACCAAGAAAATTATTGAGTTGGAAGAAGTAAAAATAAAGCAGGAGGTGTACCTTCCAAGGAGCTCAGATATCCTCTCTCGCTTTCTCTCTCTATCTCTCTAGAGACCATAAATACAAGCTAAGTAGACGGAGAATAGCATATTTATGTTTTCTGGAATTCAACCATTCACTGATGTATGTCTTCGGTCTTTGATATGCCACACACTACAGCTATGTCTCCGAAGAGTAATTGTTTCCTGTATGTAAATTATTAATAGAATGGCATATTTGCAGCGCATCTTGTTGACTGTTGACTGAAATTCGATGCACTTGTCTGAGACAAAAAGTGCCCTACAGTAATGCAACATTGTGCTTTTCTTGCAGAGGCAACCTGCCACAATGAAGATTTGCCAGTGATCAGAGTCACTTAAAAATAGTTGAGGAAAGAATGTTTTCTTAATTTCCTAAACTCTTCTATTTGTTTAATTTGCCTTATATTTTCATTTCAGTTGAGACTGTAAAATTTTGCCTTGGAGAAATTTCACGACTCATAATATTATTCAAGTGAGAGCCATATTGTATTTAGGACAACTGAATGATCTGTTTCTAGTTCAACTTAGTCCAGTATTTCATTGTGGGCTGGAACCACTGAAGGGTGAATCCCTATTTGATCTCAATATAAATAGTGTGGCCATGCAGTGATAGGTGGTATTATTGATTATTTCATTAAGACTTACTTCTTAATGTTTTTTCTACCATTTTTACTGCTTTTTGTATTCTTTTTATCATTATTTTCTACTGATAAGTGTAAGCAAGTGGATGGGGTCAGGCTAAATTAAGCTAAGTTTGTTACAGTGTGTATTTTGTTCCTTTTTAAATTACCATATTGAATTTTATGATCTATACATGAAATATGGAGGCTGGCAGTTTGAGTTGCACTGGCAAAGCCCTTCCCGGGTGAACTGTGATTCACAAAGAGCGAGATTGGAAAGAAAAGACTGAAGAAAAGCCTGTCTCCCTGTCAGTCTCTGAAGTGAAATGGATGTGTAATTTATTATCTAGAGAGACCCATTGTAAGCAGAAGAGCTGTGTATGTGTTGTGGTAGATTGTGAGTTGTAGTATGTTAAATGACAGCCTGACTGGGCGAGATTGAAAACACTGCTCAGATCTACTGTCAGACTGTCACTGGGTTGACGTACTGTACTAGTAGAGATCATTTTTTTAACCACTGTTATTGCTACTACTGTAAAGCATTTGCAGATTGCTTGTGTGTTAATTTATTAATTTATTGTTCGTTTTGCGGTTGATAATTGTAAAAGGTAAAAAAAAAAAGCAAAAACAAAAAACAATAACCAAACAAGGAAACCTTCTCTCTACTAACATTGATGTATGCAAACTGTCTTGATTTTGTGAAGCAATATGACAAATGATGCCAGTGTGATGGTAATGTGGTACAGTTCATTTGGGATACACAAGAATACAAGACTTTGTTATTCCTGTATTATGGTAGACTTAAACTGTGGACATAGAATAAATCAAGAAGTGAAACTGTGGTGTCAAGGTTCCTCTTTAAATATAAATCAGCACAGTGTTTTCTGGCAACCAGGATGCCATTACTCATCTCTCACCCACACATTCCTAAAACGCGTTGTAATGCAAAGAAGGTAAGTGTCTGCTGCCCCCTATTGTATAAAACAAGGAGCTGGACCTGTTAGCACAGATCACATATTAGATGTCACTTTACTGCTGCTTTAGTTCAACTCATATGGGTTTTTGAAAGCTGGTGCATAGATCAGTAGAGTTTGTATTTATATCTGTACATTGACAAGTCTTTTCATACCTCAAACTTACAAATAGTAACACATAGTACACTTTTTTTATTGTTTCCCCAGTATCTCTGAAACTCGTGTACTTGTTAAATGAATGCTATGGTCCTTCATGATATGATATGACCAATGACTAATAAGTAATTTCCCCATAGGGAAAATGAAAATGATCAATCGGCTAAAGATTTCTTAGTCAATAAAATGTGACCTTTTATACTCAGTGTTTACATAAAGGCTAATGTTGACCTTCATGTACTGCTCTGCTATTGCTATGCAAAGCAAAACAAAAATACATTTTCTACACAATATTGATGATTATCGATTCTTTCTTTTTGGTTTTTTTTTAATGATCTATGAGGGCATCATTCCAAAATGAATTTGTGAGGAATGTGTGGCTTTGTGAAGTGGAAGGTTTGTAACCGGACAGGAATATCTCTGGATTTTAACCTGTTTTCTAGTTAGACTTTTTTTGCAGGTCATTGCGGTGGTCTGAGTGCAGTAAGAGATTGTCCCAAAACTGCAGACACTGGATTTGGACTGATAAAACTTCACTGTAAGGTAGAAGGTATCAGGTACACGGGCACAATTAATTTTTCACAGTCTTTCATCTTTCTGCCACAATGCAGGGCTCTGGGGGTGCATGTATGCTCAAAAACAGGAGAGTAATCATCATTACTAAGAAATACAAGCACAATTAATAGTAAGGGAATAAGCATAAATACAAGATAAAGCCGCTAACTCTCAGTAGTTAGCAGTGGGTGGGATTTCACACTAGGTGTCGTCCAAAATACTGGTGTGAAACATGAAGGCTAACAATTTCCATGCATCTTTAAATGTTAAGGTTAGCAAGGCTGTCTGGCCATAGCTGGTACTGGCATGAGTAACCACCATGTACCAAAACAGGCAACGAGGGACTCATTTAGCACAAACTATCTCCTTCACAGCGACATAACCACGTAACGGATATACTGAGCAGTTCACTTTCTGTCATCCACGCACACAACACATGACGTTTACTGGGCAAAGGTCCTTTCACAGTGACCCACTGGGTCAAGTGGGATATCTAGAACCTGCCCGTGCTGGTGCTTCTATTAAGAGCCAGAGCCTTTTCTACAATTATTATTATTATCATCATGATTATATCTTTTTTTTTACAAGCAGCAAAGCAAATCAGAAATTCACAGGATTGCTTACCTCTTTGGCCATGTTTGTGTGGGGTTACTTCTGGGTGCTTCAGTTTCCTTCTGCTTTACAAGAACATGCACGCTGTCTCCGTGACTGTCAGCATGATTGCCTGTCTGTAGTCGCAGCCCTTAGCATGTTGGGACACGGTACAAGTCCTCATTTGAATAGTGGGTAAATATGCAGACACTTATCAGCCTTAAATTAACAGGTGATGAATGAGGGAAGATGTGCTGCTACAGTGAAAACACCTGGAGAGGGTGTATAACTGAGGGAAAACCACCTGAAATCACTTTACCCATAAATGTATTTTTTTTATTTTTCTTTAGGTGTTGAAGAACACATTAAGCCAGCAGCCAATTGTTATATTAATCAGATATAAAGTAAAAGAAAAGGCTTGCAGTTCACATAGATGTCACAGTTTCCAGAAACTGAGTGAGCCAATCAGCTCCTTTAATTGGTAGATTGTGACGTGTTTGGTTTGTCTGCTCGTTCACTCCACAGTTTGATGGATATGTTTGGGGGAAAAGTTGTTATTTCGGCTGTGTGGGAGGATATGTGCGTCACTTCATGTGTAGGGATGCTTGATATTCGTGCCTTTCAGTTCTCTGTGTTTTAATGTGTTACTTGACTTGAGGGTAACATTTGGCTTGGCATACAGTGCCAGTCAGAGGTGAACCTGAAGTATATTTTAGTTCTTATTGTAACTTGGCATAAGCACATGTTTGTATTGTTATTGTGTATTTCTTAGTGTGATTTTTAGAGTTTTGGAAATCTCACCAGTTAATACTTTACTGCATCCAAACGGCAGCTTTCTTAGTTCACTGTTTGCCTGTCCACTTTTTTTTCTCTTTAGAGATTAATCATAACCACATACATGGCATGTGGTTACACATGCCACTTATTTAATTATTTATTAGTGTTTTTTATACTGTGTTATACTTTTTTGTGCACTTTAAGGAGCTGCCCTTTTTTTCAATCTCATTGTACCCAGTACAATGACAATAAATGCTTTCTATTCTATTCTATTCTATTCTATGATGTTACACTGACACTCTCCAGCCAGCTAAATGTAACTAGTTGAGTTCATATGTTATTTTCTGGCTAATTATTATAGGATATTCATCCACAGACGCACTAAACGTAAACCTGTACGTCCCTCTGGGTAAACCAACACACACCATCACAAGAAGATCTTTTAAATCATAATTTCCGCCTCTGCTCCTCAGGCTACTTCACTGTCATGTATGTTCACCAAAGGTTTTTTATTTATTTTTATTTTTTTAACCTGACCTCCTCCTGCAGGGCCCAGGCTCTGCGGGGCAGTTCAGCCCTCAGTCCGCTAGAGTGTGCGTTTGGACCCCGCTGCAACCATGTGAGTGGATCATGTCAGAGGAGGAATGTTCATACAATGAGGGTCTGTGTATTGTAGTTCCGCTATTGCCTCGGTGCACCACACGGACAAACGATTGTCAATGGACTGGGTGAGACGGATCTCAATCGGTTTATGCAACGGCTCCCCGGGCTTCGGCCGCCCGGTTTCCGACTTCTAATTTGCTGCCAGACCCTCCGCGTCCGGATGGAAGGAGAAAGACTGAGAGAAAGGACTTATTTCCAAACAAAAATGTCGTGAGTCTCGAAGTTTAGGGATTCTCTCTCTCTCTTTCTCTCTCTCTCTCTCTCTCTGTGTGTGTTTGTCGGTTCTCCTGGGTTTTTTTTTTTTTTTTTTGAAGCGAGCGGTCGCTCACTGAGGATTTCTAGTTGGCAGCCCGACTCTTTGTTGACTATTTGCTAAAAGTGAGACACATCAGAGTGGAAAGTGAGCTGACAGTGTGCCACGGCTATGGAGCCATCGATGGAGCTGAAGTTGTGCGTGCTGTGGTCTTGAATCATGCAAAGGGATTCATCTCGAATATGATTTATCTGTGAGCAGAGGTCGAGTCGTTATTAAGCAAGAGTGGATTAATTCCAGCTGTGAATCTAAAGAGCGTTTCGTGTTTGTAAATCACTTCAGTTTTAATTACGAGCTCAACACAGAAACACCCCTGAGGAAGAAATCACTAATGAAATTGTGTAACATCGGGACTTTTTGATGCCTCTGTGGAGCGCACTGTGAGTTTATTGTGACCTTATCTCACTTTATAAGGGAGTGTGTGTTTTTTTTTTACATTTCTTACATCATCTTTTAAAAATATCCTCTATTTGACGAGATAATTGTTTCACCGTCTTTCTCTCAAGTGACTTTGTGCGTGCAGCCCAGTGTTTTTCTTTCCACATGGGAACATAGCTGAGTCCACTCGTCTTGGTGTCTTCCATGCCCGTACTGTGGTCCATTAGAAGCTCAGTGGACCTCAGTCTCCATAAACTTGTCGGGCATGGGAGAAGCGACCCCTGCTCAGTCTGCTGCAGGGCCATTCGTACCCATGTTGGGTGTCGGTTTAGGAGCTATGCCCGGTGGGGTCGGCAGCGGGCCGGTGGCGCCCACCTCCAGAGGCTCCGCGGTGCCACAGCTGCACAACGCCATAGTGGAGCGTCTGCGCGCCCGCATCGAGCTGTGCAGGAGGCACCACTCCACCTGCGAGAACCGCTACCAGAGGGGCCAGGCCGAGACCTCGGACCGGGAGCACGAGAGCACGCTTCATCTGCTCAACATAGTCCACCAAGGGCCTGGGAACCGAAAGACGAAGGGCGGCCGGGGATCGAACCAACAACCTCCAGAGTACAGCAGGGCCAACGGAGAGCAGAAGGGCTCAGAGGGCGAGCAGAAGATCTCCACGCGCATAGCGGTGAGTTTGGGGCCTGTGGGGAGGACTGAGTTGGTGTTGGTGGTGATAATATATTCTGATCATTACCACCAATGATAATAATAATGATGATGATGATTGATGAAGCCTGTGGTAACGATGACAAGATGGTGCTTATGATTATTGGGATGATGAGGATGGTGGTGATATGGCTGCTGAGCAAACACTTAAAGTTCCCCCCCCAAAACTTGCAGGACAACAAAACTCAGGCCTGAGAGGTTACAAGCGTTTTGTCTGTATGGTATTTGAGCAATGTGTCAATCTGCAGGTCGGATGAGACCTTTAGTCACTTCAGTGACAATATAAGTGATGTTTCAACACAAATCGCTCTGCTGTGACTCTCAATGAACAAACAGTTGGCTCTGTCCAGCTCTCTAGGAGAATCTAATCCAGATCAAATGGCACAACAGTCAGGAAATACTTTAAAATGAGAGTAATAAACTCTAGGTTCCTGATTTTGTTGATTAAAGAGGCCCTTGAAGTAGATGGGATGATACAGGATCACAAAGCTTGTTTGCAAAGCAATCCATTCAGAGGAAATGGTTTTGGGGTTATTGGGCCATGGGGATGTTTTACATTTAGTGCAAATCATGTCAGCATCTCTACCGTGCAGCTGATCCAAGCAGAGGGGGTCAGATACGTCCTGTGGCTTGTTTAACCCATTTAGTATGCATTCTCAAGAGGATGCTTTCTGTCACTAAACAAGTGTTTTCCAACAAGAGAGTTTCATGTATTTGTATTTATATGGATCCTTTGCTAAGTGAAGAGGTGTAATGCCTTACTTTGAATAGTTTCAAGGCTCAAGGTGCATGATATTGAGAATACAGAGTGGTTTGCATGTTCTCCCTCAGCGGCAGAGCCTCACAAAGAACACAGGGAAGCTTAACTGTGAAACACAGCAGGGCTTTCTGAGTGCCTGCTAGTGCTGATAGGACTGACTTCCTGTATGGCATCAGTTAAGGGCACAGCCAGTGAGATGTGAGATTTATTTTGTAGTTTTCTTTCATTGGGCATGAGGGAGTTCAGCATCCAGACTATAAATTATTTCCCAAGCAGGGTTTCAATATAATGTCAACAGGGTGAAAGCTTGCAGATGTTCCTGCTCTAGATTTGCTTGAGATGCTGGATGGAAAAATCAACAATGCGATATTTTTTTTCCAGCGAAGTCATAAAAGGGCAGCGATGATTGTTCTGTCAGTTCATTTAATGTCATCACAGGAATAGGGCACGGGATAGTCTCTACTATACTATCTACATGTCGTGCAACTGGACTTTCACTTACAAGAGAAGTAGATTTTCCATAATTTATAGTGCTAATATCAAGTGCAGTTTAGCTTTCTAGCCTTCCATATATTTAGTTTTTACGCTCTTGGGTACAGTTAAGCCGTGGGACGTGGTGAGAGGCAAGACACAACAACACCATGGATTATATTGACTGTCTAAAAGAGGTCAGGGAACATCATTATCATGTACTGTTTCATTTTTACTGATGTTGACTCTGGAGTAGTGTGTTCTACATAAAACTGATGAGTGCAGCAAGATGGTGAGGAGGAAATGAAGTCCTGGCGTACATGTTCACATCAACCCTGAGGTTAATATGTTTTTCACAACTCATGATGATTGGGTGAAGCAGAACAGCAGCCATTGCAGAAATTCCCCTCAATGCAGTTGTACTGCATCCATCCAGCACTTATACTGCACAGAGATCTCTCTTAAATGTATTCAAAAATTGAGTAAAGTGATGTGTATTAGAGATGTATTTCTTAAATAATCTCTCTCTATAAAGAGAGTACAACTGAGAGCACAACTGTTTCAAATATTTCCTGGGGTGCAGTAGTAGTTCACCATACTACATTCCTCTGAACTGAAAAGTAAGGCTTCTACAATGGCCACATCTGTGCATGTTATTGACTGTTCACATTGGAATTTGCGATGGAAATGTACACCAAGTGAGGGGCAAACAACACAATGGATTATGACTTGCTGGGAGTGCAGAGTGAGCAGCACTTAACAACGGTGCTCATTGAGACCAGATTAACAAAGGATATTCTTTTAGATGAAATTGGAGGAATGGGGAAGAAGAGATGAGAGCTTACTTATCCAACGATTCAGAAAATGATTTTCCATAATGCTTTGCATGAACTCATCGAAAGCTTTTGGAGTATTCATATTTTAGATTTTAGCTTTTTCACAACCACTTTTTCAATCTTTCCCTTCATACCTGTATCAGTAAATGCATTCAGCTCAGAAATAGGTCAGAGTAGAGCTTACAAAACAGTAGCCCTGCATTACAATGTACAGTTTCATCAGATCAGGATCCAGCAGCCATCTTACATTGTCTATCAACGATACAGATTGTGAGTACATAAACTAAAGGCTTAACAAACAGATACAGCCTCATTGCGTGTAGCATGCCATGCATTGTCATGCCTTATTATCACGCGTTTAACAAATGGCTCACTAAGCACCTTCTTGAAAGATGTGCTGGCCATGAAACTGTTTGAAGCGCAAGGCCCCCATATAAATGTTTAGAGCCACTGAATACATTTCCTGCACGTGTTTACTTTAAGTCAAACAGGCCTTGAAAAAGCAGTAGGCGAGGGATGCCTGGTGATTAACAGTCCTGTGTGCACTGGGAGGATTTTGTTATTTCCCAGTCTTGTTCTAGTGACAGATCTGTGAACTACAGGCCTGGAGCAGCGTGCACCCATAGAGAAAGTGCTCTGTATGCTGATGTGTTTGCCTGTTTTGTTTGCCCATTTGCGACTCTTTGTCCACCGCACGGCAGCAGCTCTTTTTAAAAGCCAGAGCACGAGGCATCCTGGTCAGCTAGTGGTTTAAAACACAAACTACGAAAAACCACAACATCCCCAGTTCGAATCTGGCTAAAGAACTCTATCTTCATGTCATCCTCCTCTCATTCCCCATGTTTCCTGTCACTGTGTACTTGGAGCTGCCCAGCATGGCACAGTGCCAAAATTCTTTGCACAAACCTCGGACAAAAGGTCAAAATTGGCAACTGCTGTTGGTTGCACTTTTGATGACAAAGTGACATTAAATCCAATGGTTTGCTGGGTTGGTTATTGTTATTATTAGCGGGATAGGAAAGGAGGGAAAAAAATCTTCACAATTGTGTTAGCCTGTTTTTCTGTGGGAGTTCTTTGATATTTTCATCTTTTAATATTTCCTCTGATTAAGATAAAACAAAGGCAGACAACTTTTTGCTGGAATTGGATGAACAAGTAGCCTGCAGTATGGCGATGAGGGATCACAGCTCGTCATTGTTTTGTTTTAAAGGGTCACAAAACCAAACCACTGCTCAGTGGAACATGTGGTAGATTATGGTCAATCATGAGAAATGTGTTTTCATTATAACATTCATTATTATTCATTTGCATCATTTCTGTACGACCCTAAACTTTTCAGCCTGGTGTCCTACTCAGCAAACCATAGATCAAGAGAGGCTAAATGCTTCATTACATCCTGGAGTCAAATACAACACTGGTGGAAAAACTATTTACCAGAGTTGATATACTAAAATAGGAAAAAGAGGCATCATGCTGAGCTTTAAAAGTTCAAGAGTAATTTCAGCTCTGACTGTAATTCTTGTATTTGCATTTTGAGTGTATTTTGTTTAGCCAACATGACATGAATTCTGTCAATGAAACCGGACTTTCACACTTCTTAATTCATTGCCACAGAGATAACTGCAACTACCAGCTGACCGGTGGATTGATGGCTTACTCAAATGTAAAGGAGAGAAATTCCTTGTACTCTCTTGTGGTCATGTATGATGGATGAAAGGGTGTGCATGTGTGTTAGTGTGGGGTGGGGTGTGGCCTGTAAGTGCTTCCTGGCATGCCCTGTTTGGCTGTTGAACTGCCTGAATCAGAGCTGCCGGTGGTCTGATCTCAGCCTGGCTCGGCTGTGATGTGAAACAATTAGCCCAGGTCCATGGGGGCCACCCACAGTGAAGCCCACAGCATTACCCAGCCCTGTGTGTGCAGCAAGGATCTATGTTCATCCCACAGATCACATCCATGTTGTGATAGGAAGAGTAAAGTTTCTCTTTTAGAAGTAGCCGGCTGTCAGTTGGTCTGAATGCTGAATTACACTAAGTCCCCCTTAGTGTGGACTGAAATTGCTGTGGGTGCTGTTTATTGACAGCACGACTACACTGTAAGCCTGATGTGATCAAGCTTGTCTCATTGTGTAAACTGTAGCTGTGAGATGAGTCGAGCATCTCACAGTGCTCTGATTAAAAGACATTAAGATAGGCCTCCATATACTGTAGTAAAGCCATCTGTTAATCTCCTCCTTCTATTTGGGATTAGTGCTCATTCCAAGATGGTTTAAGCACAGCCACAATCCAATTCTACTTATGCATAGTGCATTTGGTGTGGAATATGTATTTAAAATGTCCTATTATGTAAATGTGTGTTTGAGACAAACGCCTAAATTTAGAATGTCATAAATGCCATTGTATTTTGTTTTCATGATGTTGTATCATGAAATTTTTATTATGACAGATTAGTCAAAATGGTGTTTACTGACAGCTCAAAGACTGGATCCTATTTGGTTAAGAATATAATACTACTTTGCACAAATGATCCATACTTTTTATTACAATACTTATTATTACGAATTATGGCCTCAATATAAACACATTATTCCACATTCACAATCCACCACTTAATTTAAGAAAATGATACACAATTGACATGACAGTAAAGTAAGACATTGAATATGATTTAAGTTCCGAATCATTTTGGCAATTGCTGATTGTTTCTTATACTATTTGCTGAAGTATTTCCAGAGTAATTTCAGGCAGTAACAGGTTTCCAAGGTGGATTTTATGACCCCTGCATCCATAAATTTCTGTGTTGTGTCTGCTGATTGACATCACAATCACCACAACAGCAGGAATCATCGTTAGATTTTGCTCAGAGAAACATGACAGTGGCGTTTTACGGATACACATCAGCCAGATTTACTGACTTATGTAATAACCGTTAGGGCCATGTAACATTATGTTCTGGACATTCCACAGTCATATCGGAGGACATAAATTTTTAGCACCACCTAGATCTGCGTAAGCACAGCTTGTCTTTAAGGAAGGGGGGAGTGGTAGGTTAATGTCACACACCAGGTTAATGCTGTGGCTTGTCAGTTTCCAGGAAATTACTGCCTCTGGAGGACAGTTGTTTGGACAGTGTGTTGATTCTGACTTGGTTAATAGCTACTGTATCATCTTCTGGTTAAATCGTGCATGAAATGAACATCCATTCGTCTGTAAACATAGTTTTATGATAACATCAGCATACATGCATTCTAAACAACTTAGCTGCACATAAATTTTGTGATCAAGATTGCTATGTCCTCAAGGGATAGCGAGGTACAAGCTTCAACAAGCTTCTCTGTTGGTAGCCAACCCAGATTAAGTGGCACAAAACAAAAGTTCATTGATGACATTTCTCAGAGGAGCTTTTTTTTTTTTTGAATCCCTTTTGAGTTGATGACTACATTCGCTAAAAATATTACAGACTGCATTTTCAATCTTTAGCTTTAAAATTGTAAGTCAGGATCTTCAACAAATCATTAGTTCCAGTATGATGATGTCCGAATATGTCAAATGAAATTTTAAGTGGTTGTTCAACAGATTTATTTTGAGGACATCTTTAGCAGCTATGGTCGTGCTGTTTCTCTGCGTACAGAAAATCAAACTCTGCATTGTGCTATATATCTTTTTTTTTTCTTCTTGTGGCTCTCTTTTCCTGTACATGGTGGTTGTTGCTGACTACGCAGCTCCAAATAATGCTGTTGATACCAGAAAACATGTATCACTTCCTGTGCACCAGTGGACTCTTCCCAGAAAAGACCTATGAGACACTCGGTGCCTGCACAGTAAAATCCTTCATGAGCTGAGTGTTATAAACAAAGTTGTGACTCGGTGATTGAGGGCTGTGAAAATGTCAGATAACTTAAAGGGCTTGGTCAATTGAAATAAAAATGCACACATGTGACACAAGAGTATTGGTCAACAAAGCAGAGTAAAGGTGAGATTAGAGATAAGCCTTTGATATGCAGTTTGACTTATTCAGAGAAAGTGCCCTTTGTGTGAACTGCATTATTAGTTTGCAATTTTTTTAATTTGCATTTATCTGATTTTATCACATCAGACACTTTGGAAGTCAGCTACTAAAACTAATAAGATTTAACTTTTTTTTTTTTACTTGGTGACCTTTTAATAAAAAATCAATGGAAATAAATGCAAGTTTATATTATTAATGTAAATATATTGTCATAATCTTAACGGATAATACATTTAATGTTATCTCAATAGGAAGAAAGTAAATCCAGTATAAAAAAAAAGTCGTAATCCAGTTCTAAAAAGACGAGGCTCAGCAAATGTGGCGTCATGCAGCAGCAGCAACATGTTCAAAATAGTGCTCTGTGAATCTGGGACATCTCTGTACCTGGCAAGATTTGCATTGCCTTCTCCTCCTGAAATGAGCACACTTTCATTCTTTTCTGGACTAATTTAGATTTTGTTAACAAGTTCCATGCTTGCAAAAAACGCACAGAAAAAAAAACATGAAATAAGAAAACAAAGAAGAACATATAAATCAGGGAAGGCGGAAGTTTCCAGACACGCAGCAGGGCAGTGAGGAGGATGTGTGTCAAATCAAAGACATTCGTGGATCTTCTGTTATACAGTATCTCTAGTAGTGGTGTCTTAAAAACCCCCTCCTCCTCGTTCCCTCTCCCTACTCCCCCTCTCAACCACCCTCCCACCCATCGCACACACACACTCACACACACTGCTGCACACGCCTCATGTTTTATTCAGCAGCCTATGGGAAGGCTGTATCTGTCTTTGAAGAGTGCTGCTGAAATCATGTAGTAGACCCATCTCATCCTCAGTCTTCAAGGCATGATACAATATAAGTGTGTACATGCTCAGAGGAACATAGACCTCCCACAGTCCAGGTGGGCTCTGCTGCTGTATGAGGTATACAACAACTTGCCCTTCAGGGTAAATTTAGCTTGTAGTTGTAGTGGAACTGCTACTTGTCCCAGGTTAAAAGCCTTTCCTCCATAGACATCTGGCTGCTGTCCTTGTCTGTAGTCTGTGGCCTCTAGCAGAACTTGCAAGGTAACGGCTTTATCTCCAGACACCATGTTAATACTGTAGAAAATACATCATCAGCATCAACCTTGCAACACCCCCCTAATGGTGCAGGTTATGTTGTTCTTGTGTGTCCAGTCTTCTAATTTATAATCAGTGTCGTAATGAGTAAAAGGTCATGCATATGTGTTTGGCATTGCTTATTTTCACATGATGAAAAATGTGTCTGGTGCTGAAACAACAAATCGATTAATCATATAGTTGATCAACAGAAAATGAATCCATGGCAAATTTGTCATTAATCAAGCTGAAATGCCAAACATTTTTTAGTTTAATCCTCTTAAACGTGAGGTTTTGCTGCTACTCTCAGTTTTATGTTGTTGAAAGTGGAGTATTTTCACCTAATGTGAAAATGAACTCCAAAAATGCAGCAGAATTGTTTAAATTCCTTGCTGATTCTCCAACTGCAAATTAGACTCCACTGTAGACTCTTGTGAACATGCGTGGATACTTGTCTCATGTTGTGAATATGAATTACCCCACTATTCAGTGTTTCATCCAAGTGAACATTTCACTGCGTTGAAACACCTCCATTCCCAAGGGGTTTGGATTAGAGAGTCCCCACCGTATCCCTTTGTTGTTGATTTGTGCTTTCAGCGCGTTTCCCGTTGTTGCCAGTACTTTGTTTGAATTTCGAGCATTATGTGGACCTCAAGACAAAAAAACTCATCAGTGCCAATGAAGTCAATGGGGAATTTTAGCAGGACTAATATATTAGTGCGCCATCGCTGCTATTAAATCCATTTGACAAAGGAAACAACATGTTTTTTCATGGCTTTTAATCATCTGGAGTTCAGACATAAAAATGTATGCGAACCTTGGGGCGATCGCTTAGCAAGAGAGGACCATGTTTATGTACAACTATATCTTCAGAGGGGCCTTGTAGAGGTATTCGTTCATGCCCGATGCGATTTCTTCTGCTGAGAGAGCTCTTTGAGGTTTGTCAGGTTTTTCCTGCTTGACTTAATTGAAGAGAGGGCAGGATTGTGTGTGAGGGTGGGGGGGGAGAGGGAAGGGGGGTGGTGGGGGTGGAGGGTAGTGCCTTGGAGTGTCTTTCCACAAGTGCTTTGCTACCCGGTGCTGAAACTGGAACCCTGTGGGAACAAGCATGTTCAGGTGTATTTTATGTGCAGTGTGTGGAAGGTGAATCGAGGGGACAAATTGCATGCAAAATGAAACACAAGCAGAACTTTGCTTCCTTGTTTACAACAAGGCCTAGAAAATAGACACCGGCTGAACCCAGTGTTAATGGTTTCAGTTTGTTTCAACTGAACAACTGACAACTATGAAAGTTTTGTTTTTAAAGCCGGGAGTTGTGTGATGATTGGATAAACAGGAGTTTATAACTGTTCTCACACTTATCTGACAATCAGCTACCTGATATGTCAGAGTTTCCTGGACTTGTTGTAGCTGCTGTTGTAAACAGATCTGATTATCACAGCTGCCACTGGAGAACTGGGTGTGGAGCACTGCTTATATTTTACCATGTTAAAATAATGACTGTCTTCACCTTGCTGAAATTCTTTACGCTAGCTTTGCATGGCTTTAAAGGTTCAGAACAAGACTTCTTTTTTTTTTATCAGAAATGTAATCGGCCATCTCGCTCTTCTGCTGTGGAACAATTGGGTTCAGAGCAAAGCAGCTTTATTTGCAGGACTTCAAACAGCCTATTCTCCCCAGGGTCATTACCCCGCTCAGGAAATGAGAAAGTGGGCTCCTGATGTCACTGGCAAACCCCTTGCACAGAATGCTGGGTTAAACTGGGAGGGGGATGGGGAGGGCCATGCTAGATCAGAGTTCAGACATGTTTACATTACAGCTCAGGATATTTCTCAGAGCCCAGCCAAGCTGCTGAAGTTCCCAGGCTCCAGAGTTGCGGAGTGCTGAAAAGAGGCACAAGCGTTCACTTTTTCGTCTCCTCTCTCCCTCCCTCTCCTGTGCTCTGCGGTCTAAGTCATAGTTCAACTGCATTTGCATCATGGTGATGTTCTGTTCTTTGCTACAGTTGTCCTTGGGGGAATATTATAGATGTGAAATATGAAAGTCACAAACATAGCTGACATAGACAGTGTTTGCATGACATTGTTGCTGACATTGTTTTAGAAATGAATGTCAAGATCTAATAGCAAATTCAACAGATGTATACATTATTAGTTATTGTCTGGAGTCCCTGACATCTCTTTTTCTCCATTTTCTTCTCCTCTGGAAAAAAAAAAAAGGGTTTGATATGCTTACCCTTTCTCTGTTGCAGCAGCGGCAATAACGAAATGTGGCATAACACACCAGGCGAATGCTGTCCTGTCTTCTGACATGAACATTTTAGGTAGAGTTAAACTAACATACTGAGCCTATATTGGTGTTTTATTAAATATCTGATCCTTTCAGCGTTGTTAGCTTGACAGAGATTCAGGGATTGTTATTTTTCTGTTGAGATAGCTGACTAGATAAATCATTGCAGTGCTGTGTGGCAGGATTTTCTCATGGCGCGTCATGGATGGCACTACTGCATCACCTTTCCTTATGGAGCTGCCAGCCAATTTAAACCGTATAATTAGTTTGGTTTTCAGTCAAGACTTTAAAGGATTTTTCCAGTTTATTACATCTTGGATCTTGTTTTCATAGTTTTGGCCATTGCTTCGCTGGTTTTGTATTATATTGTTCTCATGAAGATAATTGATGATATCTGGGAATGGGATGACATAAGAAGGAGTCAAACTGGAAACATGAGAGTTCAGACCTTCAGATGGGTTTAAAACGAACCTCAGGTCAGCTAGTTTACTTGGAGGGGAAAGCAAAGGCAAACAGTAAGATTATTAACAATGTTAGAGGTGCATTCACCTTTGAATTTAACTCCAAATGAAGTGGTAGACAATCTGACTTAACTGTTTGGTTTTTTTTAGCTGTCTGATCATTGGACCATTCATTTTTTGCCGGTCGACCTAAGCTGTAGTAATGCTGCGGTGATCCTACATGAGTACAATACTATTATAACCAATCTGTTATAATAGAGCTGTAATAAACTGGAATTTTCTCCTCATGGATGGCGATTGCAGAGGCTTTCCCACCCTTCTTTAGAAATGTAATCTTCTTTAGAAAGGGAGCTACAAAATCCTCGTCATTTTTGGCAACAAACATAGTCAGATCTAAAGTAACTACGAATCAATCGGCCGCTTACAAAGCACAAGTATTGTATCAGCCTTCAAAGCTGCGTTGGCCTTCAAATTCCCACATCTGTCAAATCCTAGTTCAGATGCTTCAGACTGCTAGACCAGCCTGTCTGGAGCATCAGAAACGGGTCTAGAGGAGGAACATAGATGGTCTTGTTTCCTCTCCCCGGCTCTGCCAGTGAGGCTGAGAAGTGGCAGCTGGAATGTTTGTGTTAGTGCTCTGCTGTGGTGAGGTGTCACGGTGCTGAGCAATACTCTGGCGCCTGCTCTCTCTCCACCTTGCCTAGAGGCACACAGACACTGCTGTTGCATCTCCGGCATACAGGGGAGGTGAAACCAGGGGAGGATCTCTGGTCTTTATCTGCCTTGTCGAATCATCTGCAATGTGGTTTTAACAGGAAGCAGGCCTACAGTGACAGAGGTGCATGGGTTGGTGGCTATTTGAGACTTCAGCTTGTATTGATCGTGGCGTGCATTGGAAAGCTAGGATTTGATGATTTGGTTTTGATTCTAATTATTTTGATTCCAAGTATACCAGGGTTCCAGTAACAAAGGGCATTATTTAATTAAAATGCAAATTGTGTTTAGTTGAAGGCTATTTTTCTTTCAGTTGATTTTTAGACAAAGTCCTTACCTGTAGGTGTAATGTTGCAGGATTGTGAATGGCTAACGGCAGCAATTCCTCTAATTCAAATGAGGCAAACTTCCATTGGGGGTGTGTGTGTGTTCACATGATGTAACTTTGCTTTATTGGAAGGTGTGTCACAAACGTTCAATACAGGAACACAATCAAACCCAATATCCAAAAATAGCTGATTCTAAAATTTAATGAAATGTGCACAACTTACAATGTGAATGCTATGTGCTCTTGAGAGAAATCTCTTTTCCAGCCATGAAAGGATTACATGAAGGGGTAATAGGAAGAAACATGGAGCCTCACACTGAAATCGTGTAGAAGACGGTAACGGTCTGGACTTCATGTTGTGGGATTTGCGTAACATCCATTGTAGCTGTAAGAGACTGTGATCCAGAAGTTTAAGTGTTTGATAAATGCACTGATTAACCAATGAAACTCAAACCCATGCCATGCTATAGTAAGGAATGCTATCTGAAACTTGTACTTTTTAGTTGCTGTTGTCATCACATTGTCAGAGAGATTTTGTTTAGTGTTGTAATTTTTGAAGCTGTAGTTTGTGGTGCACTGGATTACATTACAGCGCACAGGTGTCTGTGTAGTTATTAAGTGTATTTTAAGCTTAAAGAAAAGCGAGAGGAAAACCATAATAGAAAATGGAAGTTCAGGGAAGGATTTCTACTATCTTTGTAAGGGCTTTCATTCTTCCTCCTCTCCCCGACAAGTCTCTGCACACTCTCACGGTATTATAGAAAGGGTTCTTAATTCTCCTAAATTGTTGTTTTTTTTATCTCATTTGCTGCACTTTCAAAAGGTACAAAATATGTTTAATCCATCTGGTAAAGCCAGGTGGTGAATGTTGCCATTAAGGAAGTGAATCATAGAACTACATGGGAGCTACTTTTAAACTGGCTTGTGGAGTAAATCCCAAAAAGGCGCAATATCTTCATAAAATGTGTAAGCGTTTAGAATAGCACACCAAAATCTAGCCAAACTCAGGCAAGACCAGATAATATTTGCAATCTGCTGGTAGGCCTCTAAACCTAGGGCATGAGTGGTTTGCACCAGAATCCCCTATGATTAAAGGTCCCATATTATGCAACATGCACTTTCTTATGTCTTGTCAACACATGTGTGTGTTTGGAGACCCTCAAACTATGAGGAAAAAAAAACACACTCTCTCTCTTTCTCCATCTTTCAGTAAATGTGTGTGGAAACGCACAGTTTAGATTTTGCTACCATTATGATGTCATGAGGGGATCTGTTGGAAATGTGACCCCCCTCCAGTCCTTCAGCAGACTGACTGTCCCCACCCTCTGAAAGCCTACCTGAGTCCACCATGCTGTCCGCTACTGTTTTTTCCTCGCCAGCTCCTGGCGTCACGAAAATGACGAAGACGAGAGCAAAGCACGCGGATTGTTCTTTTTATTCTAAAAAGAGCGTTCAGAAAGAGGCTGAAAACAGCTGCTGCAGCCTTGTCTGGCATGAGAAAAACAATGTATTTTTTGAACATTAAACCACGTAAACCTGTTCTACAAGGACGTTCAAATACATGTATGAACCTGAAAAAGAGCATGTTATGTTCCCACTCATGCTTATGAGGTGGACCCTTAAAACAAACAAACATATCTGATACAAGCAGGGGGAGGTACGTGTTAGGTCAAGTGCTATCCCCCAATGATTATTCATCAAATATTTAACTCTTCTCAAGCAACCTTCCACTGTTTGTGTCCCCAAAGAAAGATAAGACCTATTGCTGTATGCAGCACATAAGACCATACTAAGCTGAATTCTATAAGGTGAATCAAATGAAAGAATATGATCACTGTTTTTTTTTTTCCACAAAATGCTGGGGACACACAAAAGAAAGACTTAATCTTGCACTGTGGTTACATTGATTAAATAGTTCCTGTTAGGCCCCTTTTGAATTTATTTGGGCTGACTTGTTATTTAGAATTGATGGCAGATGATCATTAAGCAAGTAAAGGCTCATTCTCCTGCCCTTCTGCTTACAAAGGAAAACTGATGCTGCATTCTTTTCATAGCTGTTAGTGAGAAAGTGGGGTTATTATGTGTGCATGTGCATGATAACTAGAAGGAGAAAGAGAGTGAAGAGAACATTCCTTTCTCACTCCCACTCTCCACCACCACACCCCCATTGCTGCTCACTGCCACCCCACCCCCAGTTTCCTTCCTGTGCTTTTTTTAGAGCCTATTGGATGTTTTTCCCACATCCGGCAACAAAGCCAGCCTTTTTATGCCATAACCTAACAGCATGGTTGTTCTGTGGTTCATCTAGACACACAGGCATGGTCAAATATGATCAATAAATGGAAGCCCACTCTTCCACTGCATTTGATAGGATTGCTTTGGTAGTTGGCTGGGGTGTCTCCTTGTCCTGCAGAATATTTTCTGCATCCTATAACAACGATACTCATACTGATATATTAGTTGTCAAAATCTTGAATTTCAGCTTTAGCATTAAATAGGAATTTAAGACTAAAAGCCCCTCAGTTTTGATGTGACTTCTAGTTCGATGTGAAATATGAATATGCTCAAACAAGTGCTGATGAGACCTGGGAGAGAGCATATAATATCCCGACTTCAAGCAATATCACCACTAAGTGTATCTATTTTTTTATTCTTATTTATATCTTTTTTTCAATGTGATGTTAATCACCATGACTGGCTTTTTACTTACTCATATTTAGCAGGAATATTTAGCAGGCTGCAGATTCTCTTTAACAGGAAGTGTTTGGGAAAGTATTAAAGAAGGCGACAGTAGTAGCAGTTAACACCAAGCACACACACACAAATAGTTTCCTTTGCTCTGGGAAAGTTTTGCAAATATAAAATGTTCATGGTTTGAAAATTCATAGTAATAATTGACCCTTGTTTGTAGTTCAAGGTGTCCTGTCAACAGTTTTACAAACTGTTTTTATAATGGCAGGAAAAGGAGGAAATTATTTTTGGGCCACAGGGAATTCTCTGGTTGGAGAACCAGGGTTAGCTGTTGAGTCAAACTGGCAGCAAGGCCAGGAGTGGAAGCATGTTATTCAGCTTTCTTGATGGATTCAGTGGTTGCCACTTACAGGCAAAAAAATGCAATTCTAACACATCACATGCTCTACCTAGAGGCAATGAACGTTCGAGCTACAATTGTTTTCTGTCTTGCATATTGGTGCCACCGGGTTTGACTCAACTGCAGTGCCAGATCTGCAGGTCTGAAAGTGATCTTGTGGCCACTGGGAGATATCTTGGTTCCTTTTGCTTTACATCAACACTGTTTGTCCTTGTTTCATTACATTACACTGTCACAGTAAAAGTTCTCTCCAAGAAAATATTTGTTCACAATAGAGTTGTGGTGTTTTTACCACTATCTTTTTCTGTCCCGGCAGTCCTTAAATAGTCACTTGAATCGACTGCTGACCTACAGAATGCACAATATTTTTAGCCTAATGCTCTTTTCAGTAGTTAGTGCCTTATACCAGAGCAAGTTTTCAAAGCACTGATTAAAATACTGACACTTATTTTTATCAGTGTCCTCATTGTCATTCCCAGAGAATTAATTCCCTTGGTAAGAGGGAATTTTCCCCTCTATTATGCTGCCTTGGCTGAGTTTGAATCACCAAGCTCATCTGTTTTGCCTGAAGTAGTCAACGCGCTGGAAAAAAACAGCTGTCTAGTCAGTGAAGGGATGCCTTGCCAGTTGAGCTGTGAAATCCACACAAGCAAGCAGGATAATCTCTTCCACCCAGACCAAATATCACATCCTGGGATGGAAATACAGATAGTTCCATGTGTACAACCTTGACCTAACAGGGTGTAATTAAATGTGACAGCAGCATAATGTAAAATTTGATGTCCCATATCTCACCACATTGAATGACATTTCTACAAACGGCACACAGAGTTAACCTCATACAACACAGCATTTTAGTGTAAAATACAGCATGAGGAATGAGGTTACCTTGGCTCAGGTTTCTCCTATTATGTGACAAACAAAGATGAGCGATGGCTTGTGGATAGACCTTAAACCATTTACATCACATTTTTTTCACCGTTTACTTCTTAATTTACACAATTTTCGAGTCTGCGCAGCCTCCAGTAACAATCTTATGCTAGCTGGTGAACTTGTGTAGAGTAGAATGGAAGTGACAGAGATTGATTAACTTGTATTTCCACCTCCCACTCCAGTTTCTCCCTTTTGCTGTTGCTGCAATCTGCCATATGACAGCCTCTGTCCTGTTCGCTTATTGTTGTTCTACAGACTGGGCAGAAGGAGCGTGGCCAGATTCTGTGCTTCCTCCTTTAAGCAGATGCCTTTACAATAGTCACATGGCTGTGAGTCCCTCATCGGAGCCGCTTTCTTAGCTGCATTTCAAGGGCTCACTGTCCATTAAGTTGTGTAATACCATAGCGTACAGTATTATAACCTACTTAAACATTTATGATGATTTATGATGATATGATTTGCAAGTTTACCAAACTGTTCTTAGTGGAATCAGTTGCAGTAGTAGTAGCAGCAGAATTGTATTTTTCATAGTAGATGTCCTTTTTAAGTTTAAGTTAGAATGTTTAATCAGGTATAAAGAATTTAAGTCAGACTGTAGTGTATGTTTTGCAGCAGTAAAATTGGGATTTGGCCTCTAAACCACTGACAAAATGTTCACCATCAAGACAGTTTGTCTGATTCCCAGGAATGAACTATACTATAGGTATAGAGGGCCTGCTTTTTAATGCTATGGGCTATTTTAGGATGAAATGAGATGCTTGTTTTTTTTTATTTTCAACAATTGTCTTCAGCACAAATTGTTTTGATTAGTTTGAAGTCACAGTGGTTGCTCAGTGTTTCCCTTAGCTTTGAATGAATATCACATCATGGGAAAGTTGTTGTTTTTTTCACTAGGACAGATTACCTGAGAGCACACTGTGTCTCTTTCTCACCAGCTGCAACATGTAAAAAAGACCTAAAGCGTTGATTCGCAAGGCCCACTTAGACGCACACAAGAGCTGCCTGCATGCAGAGACTTGCTCAGAGACAGAGGCTCTGCTGCAACCTTGAACTCTCCCTGCCACTGTGAGAGCCACCGCTTACTAAGACAGTAGAGCTCAGTACCTGCAGAACTCAATGGGAGGGCAATTTAGGTAACCCTTTGAATTAAATACTTACATGTGTATGAGAGTACACATTTGACTTTTCACATGAAGATGGTTGTTGGCATACATTTCAAATTTGGGCGGCAATAGAGAAGAGAGTCCTGTTACCTTTTTTTTTTTTTAAATGAAATGCTTCAGTTCTGTTGGTAACACTGTACACAAGAAGTGACTAAACAAAACCTAAAGCTGTACTAAATTTTGACCACTAGGCAGCAGAACTGACACAGTTACAAAGTTAAAGTGACTAATTTGTTAAAAGTAGACAAAATATTAGCATTCATTTGGAGTTTCTGGCCACCCGATGAATTTAAGTCCAGCATTCACTCTCCTTGTAGCTCTGTTTTGGTCTCCACCTCTGAAAAACATATCTGGCTCTTAAGCTTCCAAATGTGAAATGTTCTTCACTTCACTCTTAATTTGTCTATCTGATACATGGTGCTGGGAATGTAGCATATCATAAGTTTATCAGAGATTGACCAGCTGCCAGGAAACAGGATTAATGAGAACAATAACACAGAACCCAAAAAAGTACGTTATTTAACCAAATCAATAAATTAAAGAGACGAAAAAAGAAATGCAGTGTGCAAAGTTATCTAGTGCAGTTGTTAATTTACTGCTCTACCTGATGATTCCAATGGCTCTCATTTTTTGTGGCTGTCAACTTTGATCCAGACACTCTTCATCAGTCCCAACTGTGAAAACCAATTATTTTTTAGCACAGCTGTCCTTAATCAAGGCAAACAATTGTGAATTGAACGGAGTTGTTTGTTTTTTCATGGATGATGGTATCTAACTAATATCTAAGATATATAAGTATCATGTGATGTTTTGTTTTTGTCCTTCTGGGAAATGTCAAGCTGCTGATAAATTTTTAGAGGTCACATATTTTCTGCACCATGATCCCCCAATGCTCGCCCCACCACACACACTTTTTCCTTGGTTGGAGCCTGTGAGAGCTCTGCAGTGTTTTCTGTGTCCGTCTCTGCCAGCGCAGCGTCTACACAGACCTTATTTGGAATGTCAGAACTGATAGGAGTGGGAGTCAAACAAAGCTTCCCACTCATTTATTTTTTCTTCTTACTTTCTAGCTGCAGCAGTCCCTTGTCAAACTGAACTAGCAGAGAATTGTTTCAGAGCATGAGTGTAGATTAGTTTGACTGCTCGTCTATCCTAATGCGCGTGTGTAATTTAAGTGAAAGCTGAGAGAAACGACAACTCAACAAATACACCCTTTTCAACTAGTGGATTTTTCCAAGCTTTCTCCATTGAAACGGTTTTACCACTAAATGTGTTTCCCCTCTAAAAGCACGAGGCTTATCAAGACCTGGCTGAGTGAAGCAGCATTAGCACAGCATTAACCACTCAGCCCAGGTTTCCCACGGGATATAAAATGGATCCTTGTTTCACTGGGAGATCGCCACACCAGTGCTGCTAAAGAGCACTTTGCTGCAACCACATCTTATATTGACGAATATTGTTTCCTGATTTGGAACTGCAGTCACTGTGCTTTAAATGGAGCTACAAAGAATTCATAATTGAAATAGCTGAGCAACAGGACTACAGCTCATAAGTACTTTATATGGTGCAATTATAGATTACCTAATCAATAGATTCTGCCGATCCTGGATAATAAAGTGTGATGCCTCGCATGGGCTAGTAAAGACAGATGATGTTTTTTTTTCTAGTGGCCAGAGATATGACTGGAATGGCTCAGGACTGGGTTGCTCAACACAGCAGTGGCACTATTGGCTCTCATCGTGCTGCAGCTGCATGCTGAAGAGCAGCCAGATGTTTGAGATGGTGAAATGAGCCTAGCGAGCAGGAAACGGCTCTGCATGCCATAGGAATCGTCTTTGAAAACAGGAAGGGAACTTGTTCCCTGCTTATGGGCCTTTTCCTGTGGCATGACCGGAGGCAGGCCTTGTGTTTGACAGTTGCTGGGGAAAAGGTACTTGTGGTTGTATGGCAATGGCCTTTTAAGGGCACAAATACTCTAGGAGAGCCTCAGACCTGTTTAACAGCAAATTTGTTATCTCATCTGCACATTTTACATCTACACGCATTACATTTTTGTGTAATGAGATATTTGAAGTAGAACTATCTATGGAACCTAATGTGTTAACTAAGTTCATAGAGCTGCCTAAAAGACCCAGGTTTCTGTTACTATCCTGGTTTAGCTTCTCTTATATAATAAATATTTAAACATAACACCCAGGTTTTGTTAACTTGAGAATTTCTTCATGCTCACAGTGACCTCTGGTGTCTGCAGGGTTGGAAAGTTTCTTATTCTTAATCCTTTGCTGTTAAGAATCCTTAAATGTTCAGATTTATGTTAACCTTCCCACACCCTCAAGCAGTTTCTCAGCCTGAAAATTGTTTCGTACCTCCTGCTTCTCATACTTCAGCAGACACAGTGTGCACACACACACCAATTTAAAGAAACATGTCATCATGGTTGATACATCACGTCCTTTCATTTCTGGTGCATAGCACTTTAGATGTGGATTGGAATAGCAAGATCTGATAGAGGGTGTTTCCAGCACATAGGGTGTTGGACCAATGAGAATTTAGGCCTGTGTTACCACTAAATTAAACCCTTTGCACTGCAATAGCAGCTTAGCCTATATGCAGTTGACAGGCAAGAGTTGTATGGTTATCTGTGACTGGGCTTGTTAAATAGTGGGGTCTTCTGTCCGTCGCCTTTCTCTCTTTTACAATGTCTAAATGAGGATAAAGGTGGCCGTTGTCTTTAATAGGAAAAATGATGCAGAGGCAAAAAGTAAGATCGGGATGTGGCGGTTAAACCTGGAAATATTTTTTTCTTTTCCAGTTTGCTCAGTGTATTATGACCAGTGATATGAAACACATGTGGCTCATAGGTAGAGTGGGTCGTCCATCAATCGGAAGGTCGCGGTTCGATCCCCGGCTCCTTGGGCAAGACACTGAACCCCAACTTGCTCCTGAAGCATGGCTTCAGTGTGTGAATGCGTGTGAAAGAAGAGTCTCCTCCAACTTAGATTCCTCCTGAATGAATGACGTGCGAATGGATGAATGAGGATATAATGTAAAAGCGCTTTGAGAAGTTGAAATGACTAGAAAGGCGCTATACAAATACAGACCATTTATCTTGCAGTTTCCCACTTTAAATCATTTATTGAAGGGATCTCTTACTCTGGAAGCTACAGTGATGTGTGCTGCAGAATTGCATTGAGTATGGGGAGCCCTCAGTCCTTCTCAGTAAATGTCTCTGTGGTTAAGAATGACATGTAGATGAGAGGCGACAGCAGTGTCAGGAGCTCTGTGAGCCACATGGCCATGGGTGATGTGATGTGACGGCTTGTCACTGCGATGTTGGTGACCTATGGTACGTACGTCTGCAGTGGCGTGGCCTAGCTGGTGCTGCGGTGATGCCTTGACAGAGTCTGCCCACCCCCTCCCACACACACTCACACGCCCCATATTTGTTCTCAGGATCACTTCACTGCTATCCTGGGAATCTGAGGGCCAGGAACCTCAGCTTTTGAAGTCTCCGTCATTGTACCTGACAGGAGAACTTACTCAATGAATGTTATGCGCAATTGACCATTCAGACTACCTGGCCAGGTAAAGAATATGAATGTTTTAGATAATTAATGTCTACAAATAAATACATTTGTATAAAAACCAGCTTGAGTGATTTCTACTACTACTACTTTCTCCACTTAGCCTCGGTTCAGGACTCTCATCATGTAATGGATGTACCAGTGGCTGCAGAGATACCTCTATCGGTTGTTACTTTTAAGGAGCCCCACAATTCTCCAATTTCTTCCATGAGGTTCGTGAATATTTTCAGAGCTCCTGTCTCCTTTAGCCTCAGGGATATCACATTAAGCTCATCTTCTTGGTTCTGAACAAAGGCTATGCCAAAGCAAGGACTGATTGTAATGCTGGCTTTTAATCTGTACATTTGGATATTGGAGATGTGATATTTGAATAGGAAGTGTCTCCAACAGGATATTTTTTTTGTGTGTGCAAGATGCCTTTTATTAAAATACCAAGTTTCTCCATGGAATGTTGGAACTGAGCTACATTAACTGTAAAAATCTGCCTTCAGTAAACATAATGGATGATTTCTCTTCAAAGGAGCTCTTATCATCTCTTCCCATTTCCCAGAGGCTGCCACAAAGCTGCCTCCCTTTTTCTTTTTTTCTTCCTGCTGCCGCTGCTGCTGCTCATCCTTCTCTCCTGCCTGCTCTCTGGAGGGCAGCCTCAATCTAATACAACTGTGTCAGGAAGTGTGGGGATGCAAAGTGCTGATGAGCCAAAAGTAGCCCACCTCTGCAGTGTGCTGCTTCGTCCCAACACGCGCCAGCCTGATTAGGGAAGCACACCATGAACCTATGCTTACATCCCTGTGCAACCGTGCAGCACATGCCCAGTAAAACACATTGAATACGTTGCTTTTGCTGATAATGAATCTTATTCCGTGTGTTCTGTTTTAAGAAACAACTTAGATTTTATTTAATTTACTATGAGTAAAAAATGATCAAGCTTACTGATGTTATCATTCTGTCAGTCACTAATTTATCCACCAAAATGTTCCGAAAATGGTTTTCATTTGCCGCTAAAAGTAGCTGCCAAGACTTCCAAGAGGCAGCTATCTAACTTGTCTCCTAAACCTTGCTTGCTAAATCTCTGGTTCAGTATTTCCTGCTGTCATAACCGCACACCATTATGCTGGTGTGGCATATTTTTTTTTAGATAAAAGTTCAGTTATAATTGCTTGTTGCTGCCTCGGCGCACCCCTTGAAGTTATATTATTTCCTTTATCCTTAGTGGTATGCAAATCACGTCTTTAAATTAAATCTATGTGAGGTTTAAAGCAAAAAAAAAAAAAAACAGTTAGCTGAAACTCAAACTAAATGAAAATGTCAATGTTATGTTAGTATCTGGAACATTTTTTCTTGTTTCATAGTATCAGATAAATTGTGCACACCTTGCTGTTACCTGAAATGTGTTGAATACAAACAAGCCATGCCTTGGTAACAAACAATGATTAAAAAGATGAAAACGGCTCACAGGAAAGACGGAGCAGAGTCTGACGGCACACACTGACCTGATTTGACTTGCACTATAAATTTTCTTGTGAATGTACATGCTGTATCGCAGCAGTCTCACCCCCAGCTTCCTCACCTTCCTTTTTAAATAATTAAAATCTTCAAGTTTTATTCAATTTCTGTGGATATAGTGTCACGGCTTACAGCTTTAGACAACTAGTAGAAACCCTATAATTAAACTGAGCCCTCCACACTTTCTCAGCATTCTGCAAGCAGATAGCTAAATTGTTTATGACATCTGATCATTGGCACTGGTCTTAGGGCTCTGGTTTCTTATCTGGCAATAAACGAGCTGAAATCCCCTCTTGCAACAGTATGCAACCTGCAGAACCACATAAATATTATGTCTCCCTAGGAACACAATAGTTGTATTTATTCTTTTATTTTGGGACTGTTTTTTCCATGTCAAATACAATGAGGAAGGTTTCTAAGTCTCACAGGAGCGGATTGCAACATGTTTCAGGGCTCTGGTGAATAGATTAAAGACTGGCGAGCTCAATCTTTTGTTGAGCCACGCTCAACGCAGACACAAAATCTTCGAACATTTTCAAACGTATACCCTTCAAGCCTACATGACTCTGAGGGCTGTGCCACTGGACTGACAGATGGTACCAGGAGGCCTGGTGTTGCGTCCCTGTGATGGCTCACCCAGAGCCCCATCCACAGTGCTCAGCATCACCACATTGCTCAGCTTGACACACGAGCTACCAGCCCTCGAGCTCCCAGGAATAGATAGCGTCTGTTGACGGGGCCAAGGTCAGGTTCCTCACTGCCACAGTCAAAAGGCATCAATAAGTGGCTTCAAAAAAGGTTATGTTCAAAAATGAATCCTTTCTTGGTTGACTCGTTAAAATTATTTCCTCAGAAATTTCGTACAATTACAGCACATGGGTTAGGTGGATGTCACAAAAAGTGATTCCTTCTTAAATGTATACATTATGCTTTATCGAAGTTTGGCCGCGAGAACTTTAGATTAGAGATTCTAACTTCAAGCAAAACAAATTCTTCTGTTGTATTCATAAAGTCCTTATGTAAATGTTCTGCTCACTGCTAACCTAGACATTAACAGTGGGTGAAAGACGTTTCTCTGACCCAGAAGATGAATGTTAGCAGTTGTGCTTTTATGTCTAAGATCATCAGTATATAATATATATACGTTGGAGTCTCTCATGCTGCAGGAGTCACTTTCAAAGTGATTCAGAGCTTCTAAGCTCATTAAATGTTAATCAAAAAATCTATTTTCAGATCACTTGGAGATCTGTCTTGAGGATTCCAGGCCAGCTAGGAGGCCACTGCTTCTCAGTACTGAACACTGAGTGAAAAGGATGGTCCTTTATTTGTTGGAAATGTAAAAAAATAAATAAATATTAGTTTTTGCTTTCACCCAAATGAATGTAGTATCTAACCAAACTCTAGACTGCACAACATTTTGACGAGGTTCAGCTTTGAATTTTGTATTAAAAACTGCTCTTGACTTGAGTCCATTCTTGAATGGCACAGAGGCAGTAGTGAGGCAACCCTGTCTCACAATGGCTTTTTGCAACACATCCACTGTCCTTTCCATTATTCATGATGTGTTCTCTCAGACAGTGCCTTGAACCATGAGGAGTACTCCTGTCTGTCTTCTCCAGAAAGAAGTGGTGAAAAAGTGTGCATGAGCCGCACACACTAGATGGCCTGTTTTCATCTGCATTTGGAGAAAAACAGATGTCCAGTAGTCTGTGGAGAGACACAAGGTTTAATAGTCTGTATCTCAGCAAAGATGGCAAACAAGAGCTGGTGAATGAGACATACTGTTGATGAACTTATGGAACATTCCCAAGTTAAAATTGTATGTGTCTGTGTATGAAGTTGGCATCATCCAGCTAGACTGTCATTACATCATCTGACGTCTTTCTCTTTCTCTCTCTAGTCTCCGTTAAGAACTTTTCTACTGACGTTTACTTTTGTGGCAAAGTATATTTAACTTCAAGACAGTAGTTGCTATTCTGTTGCAAGCATTGCATTTTCTACTTAAAATGTTCTATACGAAAGGTTAACTGAGCTATTATGATGTTTAAAAATACTTAAAAATACTATAGGGTGAAGGCTACTCTACACTTAAAGGACCATCCTACATTTGTTTTGTCCTATTGAAAACAAATATTGTGCATTTTACTTATAGTTAACTATGAATTTAAAGCTGCTAATAGTTTTATAATCTTTTCTTGTTCACCATTTATTTCCATTCATGTTAGTATTTGATTCCTCAAAACCTTGAGGAAGTTCATACATAATTGTGAACCATTTGTCACCTCCTTTCAGTTTGTTAGAATTGAATTTTCTCCGTGTTATAATCTAGTTTAGAACAGGAACTGTTTTGAAAAATCACTGTTGGTGCATTCAGTGACATTCTGACCTTTTATGTGATTTGAGTAACACTTCCACCAAAAACATCTTAACGCCAGAAATCGACAAGTTAATGGGATACTTTTCACAACACACAGTAAGTCTTAACTTATCAAGACTTCGCTTGTAAGACGGTGAATATTTTTACATTTTCAGATGGCACGCTGATGGTGCATTTGCAGATCCCCAGAGTTTTGAAGCAAGGTCCTTCCTCCAGCTGCAGTACGACATAAAGGCTACATATTGTTGACAACTGCTCACTCCTGCTTAACTGTCACATTAGTCACATACACCCCAGCTCTCTTTTTGTGTTTGGTTGAACGTGATGGATTTTTTTTTTTTTTTTCTGCCTTCACTCTGGTTGTTGTCATGGAGCTCAGGCAAGCTTCAAGTATTTGCATGTAGATTTTCCTACAGTACAAAGATAAATGTAATGGTTACCTTGAAATCAATCTGTATTTGCAATCATGCTTTTGGCCTGTGCTAATGTGTGTATAACAGTTTCTACTTACTAGGCTAAATGCAAAGCCACTGGTATGATCTCCCCCCCCCCCCCCCCCCCCCCCATCATCACCCATCCACATCTATGCAATATGTTGAAATGTACACACACTTATTTAGCTTTCATAAAGTAGGCTTGGTGAGGCGCAGAGATATATGTCCCTTGATTAAAATGTGAGCATGTATCTCTGAGCCATTGTTACGAGCGTTAGCAGAAGTAATACAGACATGAACAGAGTAGAAATGTAGTGAACTGCAGGATTCACTCCAAACCCTCAGGCTATGAATCATCTTAATGTAATGTGTGCCAGCAGGTGGAAATGACTCAAATTTGTTCCCACAGTAAAATATGCAGCACACTGGTACTCTTCTCCTGTGCTCAGGTTGGTGTACAATCAGAGCCATTTTGTTTCCACACAGGCACCACATTAAAAGATGGTCAGATAATCAGTCATTTTCATGTGTATACAGCAGTGTGGCTGAAATTATCACTGGATAGATGATTTCTGTCTCCGATTGTTGTTGATGACTCGTAAGTTCATGAGAGGGAAGAAACACCATTATTTTGTCGACATGACGATATCTGCTCCTGAAAATATAAATAATCCAGCTTTGGCTATGATAAGATGCACATTTTGTCAGAGTGTTACGGAGTTGTGAGTCATGACTATGTGCTTATTACCTTAAATGAAGACGGCAAGATGGGACAAAGGGAAGTCAGATATCTGCACCAGCCTGTTAAACAGAATCTCAGCCACAAAGGAGAAACTCGCCTATTTAACGAAGCACAATGGAAGAAAATATAATGTATGCAAATGAGGGAAACAAAGACCCTATTCTTCTCTCTGTGGTCCGTCAACTGTATCAGATTCGTTGCTATCTTCCTAGCCCATCCACTGTGCTCAAACTACATTATATCAAAACATTTTTCTAAATGCTGCAGCAGCGTTTGCCTTGTCCATGCATTTCAAGTGACTGAAAAAAAAATATATATATATCAAAGTGTTGTATGTGTTAGCTGAATGTATCTGCTTGATCTTACAAAATGATTTGACCCTATGTGATTTATGCCAAAGTAAAGCATTGAAAGCATCATTACTGTTGTAAAACCAAAGTTGTTCTACTGGATGGAAACACTCTTAATAAAAGTAATCTTCCTAAATTTCACAAGTTGGTCAAGTGTACAGCATCTACAGGCCTTGGAGCAAATTGTGAAATTGGATTAATTTACATGGTGATACTTTGAGCTGGATGTAGAAATTAATGCACCCATACTCAGAACTATCACCATGATTTAAATTGGGTCTCAAGACAGCTTTTGAATCAAGTGGAACAATTCAAGTCTTGTCATGAAAATGTTTTCTGTAGGGTTGTCTTCTATTGAAATTAAAACTTACGTGGAGGTCGTTTTTGAAAACCACTTGTTTGGTAAATAATAAATGAATGAAATGAAGGTGAACTGAAGGTACCAAATTGGAGTATTTTCTTTCTAAGTGTGTTTTTAAATTCCATTCTTTTGTGTTTTGCAGCTTCAGGGATCTTTGAGAAGGAAGATCGAGGGACATGCACCAGGACACGGAACAAAGCAGAATGGGCTCCCCTGTGGTTTCTCTGAAACAGACTTTAAGCGTGTCCGTGTGGATACCGGTGGGCTGGGACATGGCCCCTGCCACCATAACTTACCCCAGTCTCATCCTGTGCAAGGGTCCTCAATCATGGGCATGCAGAGGAAGAACTACATGATGCCCCATGGAGTGGGCTCAGACATATTCAACATGACCCTGAAAGAGATGAAAAAAGAGCCAACTGAGGTCCAGTCTTGTGGTCAGTCAAACGCAGAGATGATTTTTGACTTCAAAGATGAAGCTGGTGGTCAGATTGACCCAGAGCTCCAGGACCTTTTTGATGAACTGACAAAGACGGTGCCGACGCTGAATGACCTGGAATTTGAGAAGATGCTGAAGCAGGATGATGCATTCGGTTTGGATCTAGGTCGGCCCAGCTCTGCAGGAGCAGCTGCCAGCCTGTGTACCCCAATGGAGAGGCCGATAAAGATGGAGCACTCTCCAGATTTTGGCCAGGTTCATGGAGGCTCGCCACAGCTTCGACCAGCCTCAGCAGGACCCTCTTTCACGTTGACCAGCACCTCTTCAACTACCACGTCGCAGAAAGCTACCGCTCAGGCGGGGCAGCCCAGAGCCATGCCCTGCTGGCCAGAAATATCCCACGCAGAACAGCTGAAGCAGATGGCAGCAAACCAGCAGCAGCCAAGCTCTTTGCTGCATCACCATCACCAAACACCACCTGCGGGACTGACCAGCTGGACTCCTGCCATGAGCACCCACTCCTCCACCAGCGCCTTCCCCCAGGACAAGGTCTCTAGCCCGGCTGCCCTTAGCCAACAGAGGATTGGCTCCCAGAGTAAAGGGATCAACAACTGCCTCTTCAAGTCAAATGGCCACAATGGCTCCCATCATTTGGACATGAAGGTTCTCAGCACCAAGCCCACGTTACACTTCAGCCCCAAAGCATCCAGTTCTACCAGCCAGCCGATGCCTATCATGGCAAGCTCAGTGAACAAGACTCCAGCCCAGCAGCAACGGCCACCATCGACCGTCCAGAATCAGCCACATTCAGCTCTCCACTTCCAGAACCAACAGATCTCCACAACGGGGGCTCTGTGTCTGCAACCCAAGTCTGTTCCCACGGGGCTGCCGTTCAAACTATCACAACAGCGACAGGTAAGGGCTCTATCCAAAATTCCCTCACGAATGATTGCTCTTAGGAGAAAACCTTGTATCTCCAAACATATCAGTTATTGGAACAATATTATCTTGATGGCTTTGCAGTTTTGACCGTATCCAGGCACAATACATTTAGAGGAGCATGGAACCCAACTATAATATAAACATTAAAATCACCAAATTGTGTTTACAATATCTTTAACCATCATGTGTGAGTCAGCTCAATGACATTTTCATGTAACAAAGTGTGCCAACAGTATGATATCATATGTGATTGCTAACATACAACACAGCTAATGCAATGAAAAAATGAGGTTTGTGTTTAGCTAATGGCAATAACCATAATCTATAGCGTCATCATAAAGTGCCATGACATAAATATACCATTGTGACTCATTACAAGCAGTGTACCCTGTAGAGTTAGACGCTCAAAGTACAACGTTTCCTGAGAGTTAAACTAAATGTTTCATTTCTTGCATGATTTTAAGCATTTTTCAACAGATGTTGAATGTCTGGCATGTGTTCTTTTATAACGCTGTATATAAAAGGTAAATGGTTTTTCTGCTGAAGGTGTAATAACATGATTTAGTAACATGAGCAGTCAAACTGTCTCCCTTTAGTCTTCCTCATCAATCGGTTTGCTCACAGCAGCCAACCTGCTGTCTGAAACGGCAACAATGCAGCGCTGTTTGTTTTGGGACTTTATTGTCATTGTTCTAGCTGCTGTCTGTGCCTTTGCGGTTGTGACTCCCTTGAATATGTATTTTCCCTGAAAGTGTTTTGACGATGACACAGATTGCCAGAGCATGGTAGATTAACATGCAGGACTTCTAATTTCTCTGCTTGTCATGGTGGCTCCCCGTCAGGGCACAGATATGCACAGCGGGATTTGCTAATTGGAGGTTGTTAGCTACAAGGGACAAGTGGTGGAAAATGACAGTAATCTGCTTAGCCTGGTGCCGGAGGTTGAATCACTGATTTGTTATGATTGGGGAGATTTAGACCGTCCCCTCTTTCATTTTTGCACTAACAGTATCTGTAGCTGTCTTTGTGTGAAATGATAATGCGAGCCACACAAGAGAGTTCTCATAACCTCTACAGATCAAGGGAAGTGCTTGAGTGACGAGGAGAGGGTGGGAGGTGGAAGAGAGGGAGGGAGTTATACAGACATGGAAGTAAACAAGGTAGGATTACAAGCACATCATCACAAATGCGTAAAACAGAACCAGTTTTACCACTACACCAGAGAGCCTATTACACTCTGAACAGAACATATGGCTGCGCCTATTCATGGGGTGTCTTTAAACTTCCTTTTAAAAGCCTGTTTAAAATATATATATATATAATATATTCACTTATATATACTGTATGAATTAAATATACACTATCTTGCACCAAATGACCTGATTTCACAGTGTGTCAGACATGTTCTGTATACACAGTAAATTAATTAGTGTTATTATTGTTATCAAAGGTAAAAGTACTGGCTATGTCAGAATTAGCATTAACAATATTATTTGGATTAGTGTCAGCTGTAGTGGTAATCTGTAATAATATTTCTGCGCTTCTAAACTTAATGTAGCACAATTAAAACATATTATAAGCAATAAAAATGAGAGACTTTTAAGAGCTGGATATCAAATAATGAAAAAGCCTCAAATGGATTTTGATAAATAATTTAAAAAGCAAACTTTTCCAAAGGCCATAGCTACTGAAAGTAAAAGACCTCTGGTCTTCCGGACTTGAGGCTGTGCTCAATGAGGCATCTTTCCCAAGGACATTGTGTTTTAATATGCTGTTTGTTTGAAATATGCAAACATGAAGCTGGGGATATGATAGCGTAGGAAAACCTGAATAATTTTAGAGTAAGTGTTTAAAAAAGGCTGATAATGGTTCGTCTTTTTTTTTTTTTGCAGTCAGCATGGACAGGGTTAAAAGTCCAGCTAATGAGGAAGGGACAGCTCACAGAGAGGAGAAAAGAGTGGAGTCTCTTCCCACAGTGAATTGAATTAGTAATGCCAGAGAAATAAAGGTCCTGAAAGAGTGCCCTGATCCCCTGTGTAACACTAGCAACTGGCACTAGGCTTCCTCCCACTGAGTGAAGATGAAGACCTTTTTTAAAACAGCCGGAGATGTGAGCTTTGGTGCTTGTTTGAATCTTCTTACAGTCTGATAGTCGGTTGCTGAGTCAAACATGTCAAAATTCAAATCCCAAACTCTGTAACTCTCTGAGGTCACACACAAAAAATACCTTACTGGCTTAAAGTATGAATACATTCTCTGGCAGCATGCAGCAGAGGACACTAATGCATTATGAAACCTGAGTTGCTGTGGTTGGTGGGCAATGCTATTTCAAGGACAAAATTTAGTGTTGCTAGTCACATCAGTAGTGTAGCTGTGTTGTGTGTTTAAGCTAAAGAAAGGGGAAAACATCTTTTTTGGGTTCCATGACGGTGTAAATAGCAAAAGGTGGTGTAATAAAGTGAATGCAGGTCTTTTGCTATTTACAATGTGTGAAATAAAATTGATTTGTAATTATCTGGTAACTAAATGCCATGTAAGCAACCTTACAGGTGCGATGGGACTATTTTAAGGAAATACTGGATATAAATGTGTTTTTTTTTTTTTTTTTCATTTGGGCTATTTTAGTGAAATAATTTTAAGCATGTAATGATTCTCATCTAGTTAAGTCACAAAAAGTCTCACCATTGTGTGTATCTGACTTTCAGTCCCTTTATAGTGGCTCACTAATGCATGTTTTATGTACTTTCAATGACATTTTTAATTATATCTCAGCATTTCCATTCAGAATTACATTTGGCAGATCATCTTATCCAGAGTGACTTATTCTTCTGCTCAGCATAAGACAACACTGGTAAATCAAGACAGACGTTTGGCAGCAATTTTATCATCCAAGTGATTAGCTTCAGCTAATACAGATTTCCATTTAAATACTACATGAGAGCTACTTTGCCTTTGCAGAGTCCTCTCCTTCTTGAAAATGCAAAAACCCAAATTACATCTGCAACTTAAGATAATGATTTGCTTGCTTGCTTGTTTGTTGACGATTGTTTGGCACCACATCCCTCAGTTAGGATAAGAGCAGGGCCACAGGGATTAAGCCTACCAGGTCAGTGCTGTAAAGGGAGTGCTTGTTTTCTGGGAAAGGGAGCTGCAGCCAAGTCCAGATGCCGAGGCGCTCCCCAGGGACAGCGTCATGAGTCCAGACTGGAGGAAGTGCAGTGTGAGAGCCGGCAAGGCTGGGCCTGGATCACTGTCAGCTGCCTGCACTGCCGCAGGATGGGAGACTAAATCACTCCGCTCCTTCTGAGGCCTGAGCCACATGTGGTATTCATTTACAACAAGCTTGTGAAGAATGAGAGCGGGGAAAAACATGGAAAACAGCTTTATGACACATCAGGATGACAGAGAGGATTATTCAGTTGTACATGCTAAAACACCCCTCATTGGGTTTTTCTTACAACAAAGATGGAACAAACCCTCTCCGGTGTACCTCTGCAGGGAAAATGTCTGTGATGGTCACAATTTCTCACAGTCTCGATAACTGGATACAGTGAATCAAAGCCAGTGACTCTGCTTTCTAGAGTAACAGGAGAAACCACTGTTTTGATGTTTTAGTCCCTGTCTAACCTCATTGCCATGCTTGGTTTGCTGTGTGGGTTGAACTCAGGCAGAGAAGGCGAATATTAGCTTGTGAAATGGCTTGCGACTCCCGAGGAGTTTCAACTTCCCCGATTCTCTGGTCTTGTCTTGTTAGTTCTCCAAATTTCAGCCCCATTCATTATCATTCACAAACACACACCTATATATAAACATACTTCCTTCTCTTTTTTTAACTTCTCTCAGGGACAGGGACCACAAAGTCACCACCCTGTAGAGTTTCATCTTCTGCAAAGAAATCTGTCCTTTAAGTAATAGCTTCTGCTAAATGCACTGTTGGATTTCTAATCCATTTCACCCTGGGAAACATTTTAAGTCAACACAACGACTGACATTGTATACACAGTGCATGTTGACTTGGATTTGGTGCACATTAACCTCTTTCATGACAAATGCTTGCAATTGGTTGAGGCTTGAGCGTAGTGAGAGTGTCCTTGTGTCCACAACAAAGACAGATTTCACTTGGAGCGCTTGGACGGTCTGCACAGCTGCCTGAGAGGCTAAAAAATATGCACTATAAGGACATATAACATCTCAAAAAGCCATCATGGTGAAAGCTTATCTGCAAAAGCATGGACAGGACTTAAAACAAAAGCTAGTTTGGATATCTCAGTTTCATTTGAGTGCTGCCGACTACAACATTTTAATCACTGTGATAGTATCAGGAGCCAAATGGGTTTCTTGTGGATGGAATGTCTTCTTGCCAAACACAACACAGTGATCAGTAAAGGAGGGCTTATTAAATGGAGGTAGTCATGGTGCTGGCGCTTAACTCCCCATTGGCACACATTTCCTGCTGTCTCAGGGATTCTTTCCACTCCCTTTAGACACAATTATCAAGGGAGAAGCAGGCCTTGAGGAGGGCTCGCACTCCCCCTTCCAAAAAAAGCCTCTCTCCAAGTCTCCCTTTTTCATCTGCAGAGGGAGTAGCCTTGACCACATTCTGGAGGTTGAATAGCATCTTTGAAACAGATCCATGATGTTTTGTAGAGTATCGCCCTCTAGTGGCAAAGTCCTATTATTGCATTGTCTCAGTTTTGTGTTTTTCTACAACTGCCTCCACAGCACTTCGCTCCAACCTCCAGGCACTTAGCAGGAAAGAGGCAAAAAGACATGTTTAAAAATTGAAAAGCAGTACCACTGACACTAATGTAGAACCATCACGTGTCTCCTCTTCTTAAGGGTGTTCCTCCAGGTCCGAGGCTGCCCACCAATGGAGCCTTAGGAGTCATGTCAGCCCAGTCGCAGCCGCGGCCCCCAGCACCCAACAACCAGCAGAAAGGCCTGGCCAAACCCCAGGGCATGCAGAGACAGCTGAACCAACAGCAGCTCACCGTCAGCAATTCGGTAAGCGACGTCACACAGCAGTTCAGACTTGTTGAAAATGTGGCGGGACTGCTCAATCCCGTACATACAGTGTTCAGAACTTTGTCTTTCCTTTTTCAGGACAAAGACAATGCACATGATCAGTTCAGTCGTCATCTCACAAGACCGCCCCCTGATTACAAGCAGTCTAGAACTATGGTGGGAGTTCAGCAAGGAAACCTCTTCACAGGTGCTCGACATTTGTCATGAGCCAGAAATGCTTTTAAATGCTGAGAAATGACCTCAATTGTAATCAGTTTTTTCCTCGTATTCTCTTTAGGTCAGAGCTCTTCCCAGTCTTCCAGCAATGGCCCCGAGAATGACCTACAGTCCATGTCTTGTCACCACCCAAGTGGCTCTGGTTCAAAGATGAGTCCTTCGCCGTCCGACCATAGATTTGGCATCGGGGCCGACTGTCATCCGAGCTCTTGCATCGGCCAGTTCCAGCAGCATAATCAGAATCGACTCGGACTAAATCAGAATAAAGTCAGGTTCCTGGGGCCAAACGCGCATGGAAATTCTTTCGGGATGAACAATGTAGCAGGTGTACAGCACCCGAGGACGACAGCTGACCTGCATTCCTCAGGGGTACCCGGACAGGGTCTCGGAGGCTTGATGAAAAATGTCAACATGGGCTGGGGCTCAGCCAATAAGCAAGTGACAACTGGACTCAGTGTTAGGCGGCTACCCAATCCACTACAGTCTCAGGCTGCACAGCTGGAAATGCCAAACCATGCGTACCAACAGAGGCACATTGGCCCTCCCAACCAAGTAGCACCAGACATCGGGATGCTCCCTCTTAACCCTTCAATAAGAGACACGGGCCCGAGACCGAGCCAGCCGATGATGGGATCTCCATCAGCAGTGGGAAATCTGAACCAGGCCTCTCCTGAACAGAGGGTACCAGCAGGCAGCTTTGCAGAGGCCAGTCCGAGCTCTAGCAGCTACCAGAATAACCGGGCCAACCGTCTGACCTTTGACTTCCTCCCCGAGGGAGACAACACAGTTCCAGGGATCAACACAGACTCAGACTTCATAGACTCTCTGCTCAAGTCTGGCTCTGGGAATGATGATTGGATGAAAGATATAAATTTGGATGAGATTCTGGGCAGTCACTCGTGAATTTGGGTCACAGATTGCTAAAAATTGACCCGCAGCTCAAATCATAGAGGATATGGATGTAAAATGTGAGGGGTAACATTTTTAAGTAATGTTTAAATGGAATTTTATAAACTCATATTATTTGTTATCCAAGTATACTGTATTGTTTTGTATTGTATTTACTGTGAAAGGAATTTGTGTTCTGTCCTTAGTACTCGGCATATTTTATTCCTGGTGTATTGGCCAAGACACTGCTTTTCTTTGCAGTCACTGTTTTTGTGGTCTGTTTGTCATACTCATGCTGTAGTGCCGTCATATAGGATGAAATACCAAATTCACACTGTGAAAAGAAAACATTGCTGTGTTGCTTTCAAGTTCGTCTTGGTATTCCGAGTTAAGTTTCTGCATCTGCATCCACTATTTAGCATGATATGGTATTTACCTGCAGAAGCTTTGCTGCCGTACACACAGAGAATCTTGCCGCAAAAGATGTTTTCTTACTTACTGTTCAAGCTTTTTTCATCTGTGGTAGTTTTTCATGCAATTCAAATAATGTAACCATTAGTTTTTGTTTTTTTTTCATGTGATATTTAATAATTATTGGGATAGTAATGAGACCTTATAATACATGTAATTAATGAAATTGATTTGAATAAATCAATAAATAAAAACTGTTATTTTTGTTTTTCTTTAACAGATCCTTTGGTCTTCAAGAGATGTGTTCAAGACTGAACACATAAAAATAAAAATGTCTGCTCTGTGGTTTATACTGTATTATTAAATGGTATTAGCATGATTTAATCTTCCAAATCCAGACGTGTAGCCTCTGCAGTAAGGCCCTTATTACTTTATAATGACCAGATTTTTACAAAAAATGAAATGTATACTTTGAGCTGGATGCAATTAGTGACATTTGGCTGCATTTCATTTGTAAGTTAGTGGTTTTAAAATGTCTTAATTGTTTAGAGCTAGTTGCAGGAGTATGTTTATTCTAATATCTCACTAAAAACTTACTGCAAAGAACACATTCTACTTATAAATGTGTTCATTAGGAGCGATGCTCGAGGTACTGACGTTACTTTCTTGTTAATATGGAGATTTAGTTGCGATATTATCAGCTGTTCGTCACTGACTGGAGTTTCAATATCACCAAAGGTGTTTACATTTCTTGTCTCTTTTGCCTAAGTATTCTGTGGATATTCTTTCACGGTATTTGGTTGGAAGAAAAAAGACAAAGCTAAGAGTTGGGTCAAACATCCATACACGTTTGTAATTACCACATTAAAAACCACACACGGCAGGTTCAGAATATCACTGCTGAATCCTGGTGCTGCACTTTATAAAGAAATAACATACAGCCTCATATTATAGTACTTGTAACTGAGAATTTGGTGCAAATCAGGAGAGACAGTCGCCGCATGTCAACATACTTTTGGAGGCCCTGTGAAGTGATGCATTTTTCATGTGGCTGGAAATATGTTTCATTATTAAAATAGAAACTAATTCAGCAGTGAATCGGTTTAACTGTCATTGTGCATAAACATCAGCTTCTTAAACAAAATGTTTACCATCCTCTCTAATACCAGCATGGAGAACAGCCACTATCCACAAAGACACAGAGAATTATACATTACATCTGCAAATCTGTTCTGAATGTTATGGAATTTCGATTTCCATGCAAAATGCCATGGGTTTCAACTTTCAACAGTAGAAATGATACTGCTGATATCTTTAATTTAACGGCTCTCCCAAAGGATGACAAATAAACAGTACATCTGGAAAGTCTGGCTGAGTAAGAGCGCACTGTAAACACTGCACTGAATAACTCTTTTCTACTGAAATGCATCAAAGTACTGTAGCATGTGTTGTTGCAGGATGTTCTTTTCAGATAGAATCATCTTACCCCAAACACATACATTATTCTCCATGAACAGGTAAAAGATTCTGAATCAGGGCCGTCGTCACACATGTTTAGTAATAAGAGGATGTTAGTTTTATATTCTAATGTCCTTGTGAGAAAGTGCATGTGGTAAAGACCTGCTGCTTCTTAACAGAGAATTAGTGAACACAAATGTCCCACAAGTCAAAAAGATCATTTTGCTGCTGCAAGTCATTTTTATTAAAATATTCCATTTATTTCCCCTAAATTACACATTTGCCTTGTGACTGACTGGTGATCAGGCCTCTTACCCCACGCCAAGGATGATAGACAATGAATGAATGAATGAAACATTAGCAATCAAAATAAGTGAAGTCACTTCAGTATATCTTTTTAATCATAACTTTCACCAGTGTTACCAGGTCATCATGAAGGCATTGAAATTAAGAAGTTAATTTGAATTAAATGTAATTAATTAATTAAGAAGTAATGTAGCTTACATCAGTAACTTCACCCATACTCTGATTTCACTGCGGTTTTCTCTTTCTCTTTTTATCCTTGTTCTCCATTTTTGTAGGTCACTTGTGCCAAAAAACTACAACACCCTTGAGTAGGCTGTTGAGTAGAGACACAGGTGTGTAGCATTGGGAATTTAGTCATTCGGTTTGCACGAAGAGCACGAAGGAGGTCTCTGACCAAAAGGTTCTTTAATAATAGTAATAATAATAATAATAATAACAAACAGAGTCAGTATCACAGTACAGCCTGTGGTGCAGATCCAGAGTAAGGAAGCACGTTTTTGTATCCTCGTGTGATTTCCTTCCAGCACCTGCAGCCAACCCTCCCCGCCAGGTGAGCAGGACAAAGATGCACTGATTGTTGCCTTTGTGCCATAATGAGTCGATGCTCGTGCCAGTGTGTCACTGCATCTGTGTGTTTTGTGGAAAATGTAGTACGTTTAGCCTTTGAGTGTTTCTGTTGATCAATACAGGTGTAGAGGCTTTACACCCCCGTACAGACAAACTGAGCCGAGGCAATACATTCAACATATACATGAATTAAATGATTAATAAATAAAATGGACCAAAAAAAATCTGATGATATAATAAAACAAAAAATATTCCAAAATGTGAGTGGTTTACACTCGGAGCATAGTGTTCACGTGCGAAACTCCAGCTTTATTTTGAATGTATCAACCGGAAGTGCTGCTATCTGTTATTCCTGCCTCGGCGCTCGTGGTTCCTCACTGTGACCACTAGAGGGCCTAAACATTTTACTCTTACTGAGTAACGTCAGCTTAGGCTACTGATCGATTAAGGTCTGCCCACAGCGGATTATTTCTGTGTAACTCCAGGACAATTATGAGAAAATTAAATGAAAGACGACGACAAACAAAATGAAAACTCAAACTGATCACTCTGAGGTTATTTGTGGAAATGAGTCCTCCAAAATAAAACTTTTATGCTCTATTGGACTGAGGTTTTGCTCTACATTGTGACCACCAGAGGGCGGTGTAAAGTATTTTACTATAATACTACTACTACTACTACTACTACTACTACTAATAATATAATGATAATAATGTATACGTGTGTATATATATGTGTGTGTGTGTGTGTGTATATATATATGTATATATATATATACACACACACACACACATATATGTATATGTGTGTATATATTAAGAATGCCTGTGTGTATAACTACAACTGGAACAAGGCAGAGGCCTAACCTCAGCATACTTAGAAACATGTTTACTGCCCTCCAGTGGTCATAGAAAGGAACTGCAGCAAACGAGGAGCACTTCTAGTACACTTCTTGAGTAAAACCTTTTTGAAATGAAACACTAAATGAATATTCTTGACCAGTCTGTAGTCACGATGGTCACAACAAAAGACTACATGCTGCACCATAGATCACCCAATATTGTGAATTATGCAGATAGAATATATTTCTGTCCGCGTCATCCTGTGATCTATTCATAGACGACATACAAGTATATGTATTATTTATTTGCAGCGTGTTTACTGTGAATCAAGGCCATACTTTTAATGTAAAATACAGGAGCAGGCAATTTCAAAATATCTGAGCACAATAAAAGCTAATATTTAATACATTACTCATTCGTAATTAGCCCTTCGCATGTAGATGATTAACAGAAAGACTTGACGTTTATTTTTACCTATCTTTTTTGTCCTTGTTTTGAGCTGTATGTCTAATTCCATCTTCCTGTAAATAGTTCTGGGTAAGTACACTGAGAGCAACTTAAAATCAGTCCGATTTCTTTGTACGTGTACACAGACTTGGCCAGTAGAGCCGTCTCTGATTCAGGGTAGAGAACAGATAACAATACCTTTTATGTATATTTAGAATTTATTTTTGAAAATGCACACAATGAACATGACCACACAGGAAAAATATTACCACAAAGTATATACTTTATTTCAGGCCAATTTCAAAGTATCATATGAAGCGAGATATAATGTAACAGAATTTATTGTTCTAAAACACATGCACATATCTATCAAAAACAGATCATTACTGAATATAAATTCATTTCATGTGCATTTAGAAAACTCTAAATACAAAATCCTTTAACTTGTGTGATTAGTTCTACTGCTACAATGACAGTCAACAGCTAATATGCTCTGACAATTACACACTAGGTAAGCATAAGATCAGGTTCGTGTGAAAATGCGTCATTGCATCAAAATGAAAACTCTGTAGCCGTGCAATACAAGCACTGTAGTGTACCACTCATTTTAGTTGCATTGTTCTCACCAACACTGTTTATCCATCTTAAAATCCATCAACACATGATTTATTGATCAGTAAAATCAAAACTAAAAAGAGGTTTCTCACACAAAATAATAAAAAAAAAAAATTGTTCATGTTCTCTGATCTAAAAACAAAACATTGTTCCATCAAGTTAATGCTACCAATGAAGTATTGGTTGGCAGCAGAATCGGTGTGACATCCTGCAAGTCCTCAGCCAAGGGCATGCACGGCAGGCTGATTATTCCAAGGTTGCTGCAGTAATGCAAAGGTGTAGTCATGCTGTAAACATCAAAATGTGATTATGAGAGAATTGTCAGTGTGTAGTCCTCACTGTGGCTGTAGCACTTTCCTACTCAGAATGTAAACATGTGAGCGCTTTGTAGAAGAATCACTTGCTTGTCTGTTCTGAAACCTCATCCTTAATCTCAGGGTTAGTCACTCAAAACAACCATCTGGTCTAAAATAAAAAAAAAAGAAAGAATCTCTCAGCTAGAGCTATTCAGACGTGTCCATTAACACTTAAAACCTACATCAGTTTCTCATTAGCTTATACAGTGTTTTTCATACAGAGGCTGATTTACAAATCATACTGTTTCTGGGCTCTGTGAGATTGGAAGCAAAAATAAGTGTTAGCGTCATTACAAAAACATCTTTGGAATCCACCACAACAATTCCTGACTGAGATAATAACTGATTGTTTTGTTTCTTGATTATTTCACAATAAATTCAACAATCCGCGTAACTCGCCGCCGTCAGTCAAACCCTGGCCTTCTACGCTACCCCCTCGACATGACTCTTAAACCTGCTAAAACTTGTCCCGGCTGTAGTCCATAAACGCCGCATTTCAACGCACAGCACAACCTCGAGCGGTCCAGCTCCCTCCTCAGGAAGACCGTTTCAAACCTTGTAACTCTCGTACGCTGCACGCCGTCACAAGGTTTACTTGATCAAAGAGCTATAGTTTCTGTTTAGCTGAGATCTGCCTCTTTTTTTTTTTTTTGGTTAATGTTCAGGAAAGATAGTAAAAGCTGCATGTGATCAACAAATAAACAATAACACTAATATGTGTGTATATAGTAAATCAGAGACGAGAAGAGAATCGGCTAAATGGTTAAAAAAACAAAGCCAAAACTGAATCAATCTGTGTCTTGGCAGACTTCATCTTGGTGAAGTGACGTGCGGTGATAACAGTCGACCCTGTTACAAATGTAGTAATTCATCTATGAAAGAAATTAAAAACAAGCAAAATGCCATTTGATCTAAGCTATCATACACATGTAGTAACCTAAAAATAAAGGAATACTAAAAAGATAAAACAAAGAATGAATCATGTTTTAGGCTTGGATAAGACTGAGATACAAAGAAGCTAGGGTTTAAAAAAGAAGAAAGAATCCCTAAATCCCCTTATGTGTTTATGAAACAAATACAATTGTGATTATTGAACATTAGGAAGAGGAAAGTGTGGCTAATGTAAATGAATACAGCCTAATGCTTATTGCTGCGTTACAGAAACTTAGTCATTGTTCGTGTTGCTCGCGTCTCAAAAAAATTACAACTGAAGGCACTTGATCTATCAAAGGTTTAACTTAGACTTGCTGGCACAGCCAAGCAGCAATGTAGTCGGTCCCCAAGCTCCAACCCTCCCACCCCACCCCCACAGCAACGCCAACGTCCAAAAACTGGGCCTCGCATTACCTTTACTCCAAATCAGTATTGTTCTTTAAGCTTCAAATACATCATTTTTGGTTTCTCAGGCTCGCTGAAAACAAATAAAAGAAAAAGAATAAAAAAAAAAACGTACACAGCCAAATATAAAGCTACTTAAGCTAGATGCAATAGTCCCAAATACAGTTAAGTAGTGCTGCTTCACGCTATACTGCAAGAAAAGAGAGGCACCAGAGACTCCAGGCGATAACTGATGATGGCAGTCCTTGCAGAAGAATACATGCAACCGTCCAGCTCGGCTACGGGGAGACCAGGGGGAAGGAGCGGCCCCTGCTCTAGGTAAAGACGCCCTAGATTCACGGACAGACCTGTGAGAGATTTGGGGACCCTTGCGTAATTGTCTGTTCATGGGCCAGCCTTGAAGACACAGACAAAATAAAGAGATAACACAGCAGTGAAAGGAACAGAACAAATACTGCCTCGAAAGAGGTTGGCCTTACGCGCCGAGACAGAGACAGAAGTCCAGAGACGCTCGCTGAAATGTCTCGTAAAAGCATCTATGAATCCTTCACAGATTAGAGCAGGCAGCAGTTCAGAGTGTGGGGGAGAGGGGTGAGGAGCGCCCTGCTCACGTCTTCTATAACCATGTGAGGAAGCTCTCCTTGTCGATCTTGGTAGCTGCCAACACAGACTCCATGTCGTTGAGGATGTCGGAGCTCAGGGCCTCCTGCAGACTGGGCATCAGCTCTTCGCCCTCCACCGCCATGCTCTCGCTCTCCAGGGTGCCCAGGTCCACGTCTGTTCCCGGGATGGCGTCCAGGTAGTCGGGGAAACGGCTGGGCTGTGTTGCCATGGAGGGTGGAAGAGGGTCCCCTGATGGCCAAAAAAAGATAATAATTAAACCACGTTCTTATCTTCCTGTGCAGACGGTAAATATGAGCAGCAAAGAAAATGTCACAACACACACGGTCTGACTAGTGATTGTATTCGCTTTGTTTGCAGCCTCACCTGTGTCCATCTCATCCACACTGTTGAGGAAGTCATCTGGAGTGCGAGGGACGCTGTAGCTGCTCATACTCAAGCCGCTGTCCGTGCTCTCATCCCTGGAGTGGTAGGTCCCGCTGAAAACACACGAGCAAGCAAATCGGGGGTTACAGACTCAGCACAGCCTCTGATAAACATCATGATCTCAGTCAAACTGAGGGAAATAAAAAGCTTTTTGTCTCAGTTTCTGGGTGACCCGAATGACCTTCACTTAACTCGCACTTTGAAGCTGAACTACGTGAATCCAATTAAACGATCCAACAAAGCAAACACCCTCGGTTATTAAAAGCACACAGGCTGAAAAGTAACAGTGTGGCCTTAATTCCCTCGGGGACCTTCTGCATACATCCACATTTCGACGGTAATATCTATTTGAATGACTGTGGCGAATAATCCACAGTGACACCTTTTGAAACCCAGCTTCACTTTTTCACCCTCTGTTGCGGAATACAGGGAAAAGAGCAACAATGAATGGGGCAACAGAGAGACAAAGAGGCAGAGAGAAGACATTTGACAAGCCTATACTAATTAGCAGAGGAAAAATATGTAGGCAGAGTATGGCAGAGGCAGGATGAATGAGGCCATTGTAAGAGCAGGGGAGTGGAGGCAACAGGGGGAGGAGGGGAGATTAGGTTGGCCTGTCTACTGACTGGACCACATGTTCTCATGGCCTGCTTGCTATTCAGCTCTTTCCCCACTTCGTCCTCTCACAGAAGAACTAGAGCCGGAACTAGTAGGAATGATTTCCCAGCATGCCACGGAGCAGCATTCACAGATAGTATTAAAAGAAAAAAAGGGCTATGTACAGCCGTTTTCAGATCTAGATTCAATTCTTCAGGCTTCGTCTCTTCGCCACACAAGTTGTGGAAGTTGTTCCCTGTCCGCTGCGAATAAAGTGTGATTTTTCTTCATTCGTTCACAGGCAACGCCACCGTTTAGGCTCTGGTTGCCGTCGTTGCAGCGGCTGTACACCAGAGGTCATCATTGTGCAGTCCACTCCAGCCCAGGCCTGCTGTCGAAATGAGTCATTACCATGTGAAGAGGGTTAAGCCCAGAGACCGTCCCCTCTCCTTTTACTACGACTCAGTCGAGCACAGAGATTCCCTCAAGCCAGGACACATTAAGTGCGATGAGCCGAACCAGAACGGGAGCGCCGACACCAATCAGAGCACCTCAGCTGCTGACTGTAATGTACTGAGGGGAACATTTCTTCGTGCTTCTGTATGAAACCAACCTGTTGAGGAATGGGTCAGAGCTGTTGGCAGTCATGGTCCGGGCATCTTGGGCCATAGGGGAGGACACAGGGTTCGTGTTGCCATCCTGATCCATACTGGTAGGCAGCTGATTCCTTAGGGCGAGCTCCTGAGGACGATGGAGCACAAAACCAATGAGTGACACAATCAACCCCAACCCCAACCTCAGAAGCTAATTATACACAGCAACAGCTTCGTGGAAACATGTCAGAACTGCCTTTTACCCCTGCTGCTCTGCTGTCACTGCATAAAATGTTAAATTAAGCACTTGCACGCAGACCTGCCAACATGGTGCTCTCCGTTTCTCCCCATACACAGTGTCAGGTTACACAAGGCCGACCACAGTTGGAGACAATTGTTTTCTACACACGCTGTATCAGATAAGGCTGAGGATATGAAGTCATGTTGTTCCCCCTCACCTCCTTCCCTCCCAAGTCCTTGAACGGGAAGGTGAAATGACTTGACCCGTGTCACCATTTTGAAATCTCATTAAACTTTTACAGATGACAACAGCCAAAGGGATGTGACTTTTTTTTTTGGTTTTCGTAGGAATGTAAAATTGCTGCTAGACACCAAGTGGTTAGTAGAAAAAACGTTTATTGGTTGTGGTTGAGGAGATACGGATGCACTGTTCTCCGAGGCAAAACGTTAATTAAAAAGCCTCCATTAACCCTTTACAAAGTAATAAGACGTTGAAGATGAAGTCTTCTGTTTTTAGTTGCGATGCACTGGCAGCAGTGCTCTGAGGTGTTTCCTTCTCAATGACAACATTTATTCCAGAATGCCATGCACGCAGGAAAACAATCTGGTTTTGATTTAGATTATGAGGGCTGTGTACTGTAAACAACCTTTATGGTTTTATTGGTTCTCTTTTTGTGCATGACTGAGCAGCGTCAGTCCTCCAATGCCACCGAGCAAGTATGTATGTATGTAGCCACTTGCTCTTCACACTTCTGCCATGTGGAATACATTTGGGTGTGGCAGTATTGCCCCAAAGTTGAACTCCCTAGACAAGCACATAGCCTGCATAATTTCCTACTATAATCTTGCTTTTCTATATTTGCAGACAGTAAGGCCTCTGTACTCCAGCCATCTTGTAACTGAAAAGTTGGAGGAATTTGGTTGACTGGAGTCTAGTCATTGTCCTAACTCCACATTTTATATCCATTAACCTGCCTGATTCAATTCAATTCAATTCAATTTATTTTGTATAGCCCAATATCACAACAGAGTTGTCTCACAGTGCTTTACAAAGTTCACTGAAATAAACAAGAAGTGTAAGCGAACAAACAATCTGATGGGCATGTGTGTATGTCTGAGGTTTAGCCAGCTGAGCTGCTCATATGTCGTCATTAGAGCTAATATTTCCCATGCATAATTTATGAATTGTGTTTGTATCACGACATCTACATGCACACAGACCAGAAAGACAGGATGTGGAGCATGCATGCACTGAAATAACCTTGTTGCTCCAAAACCTTTCGTTTACATGCAGAGAACCTGTAACAAACAAGTTAGAAACCTGTTTAAAATTAGGCTAAGAAATCCATCTGTGCTAACCAGGTTTCTTGTAATCCCTTATCCTGTTATGGAAACCAGATTTCTCCCTCACATGACGTTTCAGAGCGTCGACAGTATGGGGGTTACTTAAGCATGCAGTTAGACATGCTCAGAGGAGTTTCAATAAAGGAAAGTCCAGATATCATCTTTTTCCTCTCTACAGTCCGGTCTGGTGCACTCTCAAGTGACTTCCTACACTGAACTTTAAACAACCCACGTGAACGGCATGGTAAACAAAGTTGCCGGCAGTCTCATTCACAATCATAAAGCTCTGTTTCTGGTGTTATGACACAGCCTTGAGTACTAGTGGACTCAGCTGCACCACCCTGTGTGGGCGGGCCAGTGACACATCGCCTTTAGGAAGTGATAAAATTACCACATATGACTCACGAGACTTGATGTCAGGGTGGTGTAACAATAAAGACCAGATCAAAGAGAGGCTTCTGATCCACCACTGCTCATAGGAATGATGACTCATATTTAAAGGCCTATTCAAGGTGTACATTACATCTCATTCAAATAGTGAACAGTTAGGAGTCCAGTGTCTTGCTAGTGCACTGATGGACACAGACCGAAAGTATTGACCTTTTAACCATTTTGAAACTGGTTCGTCATTTCCCCATGAGGCAGCAGTGCTTTCTAAAAAGGCCTTTGAATATTTTTTTTGAAATGTTTTTACTGATTCCTGACCTGTGGTCTCTGCCGAAGCAGCTCCTGTTGCTTCAGTCGCAGCCTTTCCTTCTCGATCTGCTGCATTCTCATCTGATTGTTGCCTCCCATGACTCCGCTGTGGGTGCTGGGAGGCAGCGGCCCTCCCTGCTTCACTGGAGCGCTCTGGGTGATCCTCTGCTGGTTCAGGGCTGCAAAAGAAATGGAGAAGAGTTCAAAGGAGAGTCGCTGCTGTCTATATATGTATGGCTCATTTAAACGTTGCATACTCGGTTTCTAAATGCCTGATTTAAGAGGTGTAGAAATGGTATATGACTGCTTTATATCAAGGGAACTAGAGAAGACGGGGATCTTGAAATGGTGATTCCAGCTTTGTCTGAATGTAGCAGTTGCTGCTACTACAGTACAGACACAAGATAGTTTTGCATTTCATTGTTTTTCTCTTTGGTCCAAACCCAACGGCAGAATGTCTTTTGGGCAAACTGCAAAACTCTTCTGGGTCTCAATTAAGTGGGATGGGACACCTTTGTCTTGTGCATCCACATTCAGGCTAATGAGGTATGTGCAGCTTTAACAACCCTTTTCAATACTGGGTGTAAAAAAAAAAAAAGACGACAAAAAAAAACCCTACAGGAGCTCCAGCAGACTATAAATACACCAACGCCTCTCCAACTACACATTTTAACGCTTAGCTGTATTTAAACGCTGCATAACAAGACTGACAACTTGAGCGTCTTTCCTTGAAGCTGAACTTGTGAAAGAGCCGAGCCAGTGCAGCAGGTTGTGTAGGACGAGGGAAGGCCCAACGCGAGTTGTCCGCCTAGTATCTGTAACAACCACTATTCCTGTAAGACCTGATTCCCTGCCTACTCACTGGCTGAGACGGGCTTTGTTAGTTCTGTGTTATACATTGCATCAGTTTTGACTTATCCTTTCATTGTGCATTTTGTTTTCTTCGAAACAACTCACAGATTATCCCTCAGGTCTGACTGCCTCCTTACCCTGACCTGGTGGGTCCACTCCAGCTGATTTAATGAATGCAATATGAGCAAATTTAAAACAGACCTACATCAGCTTCTGTAAACACTGTACCACCATTAACATTCATTTCAAAAGTTCTTTCACCAAACGTGTGTGTGTGTATTGAAAACACAGCTGTTCCCCGGTGAAATCTTTGTTTTTCTTTACTCTAGCGAGGGCGGGTCTAATAAACATGACTATAAAGCAGCACAGCAATGCAGCAATCTATGCATGCAAAGTAGGTCACATGTTTTATCACTGTAGTGGAGAAAGAGAAGCAAATGTGCTTGACCACAAGGGGTGTAACAGTAATGGAACCAATGAGGAGCGCTGTTTGCTTATGCGCTTGAAGCACTAACCAAAACAAAGCCTTTGACGGGGGCACAATTTTCATGCAGGGCTGCCTCTCTCTGTGCTGTCCTGCCCGCCCCGGCACCTTTCTCATCACCATTCAATCACTGTCTGTTTACACTATCTCAGGAGCTGAATGAACCATGGCTCAGGGCTCTCCCTGGGAAGCTCTGGAAGCTCCGCCCTGCCCTGCCTTTCCGTCCCCCCTCCCCACCCGGCCTGCCTCCCTCTATGTCCCTGCCGCCTCCTCTCTTCCACACAAATCAACTGAAGCCATGGGAGAGTGTGTTACTTCTCTCCACTTCTTATCTTTGGCAGATACTGAGGCCTTTTTGTGGCCTTTTGTGTGCCCATCAGGGCACCATCAGCTGTTCATGGCAGAGGTGCTGTGAATGGGCCGTGTCAGCATCTGTAGATTTATTAAGGCCTGACTGTTAAAGAGGAGCGAGGGGAGGGGAAAGATTCACTAATACATAATTAAAGGTAAAATCAATCAGTGATAATAACATTCAAAACATTGCTAATAGGAAGTCTGAGAGAGAAGCCACATCTATTTGGAAGAGATAGTGAACAGCTGCTATAAAAGTATTACTTAAACTGTCCTTTGTAAACTTCCATCAAAATTACAGACACACTATCTGGTTCAACTTCTTTCGAGCCCCAACTGAATTCATTGATTGATACTGCCATGTGTGAGCAATCACTCCGATGAGTACAATGTTATCACTGCTTATAGAAATGACGGCCAAAACTGTGTTATAAACACCCAAGTTGAAATAGTTTAGGGTGTGAAATTTAAAGAAGATGCATTATGCGTAAAAAAAAAAAGGGAGGTGAGCATATGGAAAGAGATGCACTGATACACCAGGCTGATGCTGACAAACAGTTTCTACTGAACCAAGTCAAGGACTCTCTCACAGACCAAACAGCTAACAGTAACCAGTGTTACTTGAGGAACTATGCACAAACAATGAGCATATCGAAGCAGGGTATTACATCTGTGTGTGAGATAGGAGCGAAGGACAGGTTCAATTCAGGGCCAGAGTGATAGCATAAAAAAGGAGGCCAGTCCAGGCTGAGAAGACGCCGTGTGTGTGTGAGTGTGTGTTTTTGGAGGGGTGGTTGAAGTCAGCAGCACATGCGGGCGGTGATAGCTGGTGGGCCAGGCAGATAAGAGACAAGTTAATGCCGTCTGCCTTTTGTCTTCTTCACGCACCCCTGCAACACAACGAGCCAGCAACACAAGCCCTTATCAGACAATCACACTGGCAGGCATATTACACCACAGGATCACCTGGGGCAGGTAGGGCTGAGGGTGTGCCAGCTGTGGGAAGTTCTCTATGTGACCAGGGCACAGCACCTTTGAAGGCTTTGTAAATATTAGTCTGCTGTCGATTTAAGTTTAAAAAAAAAAAAAAAAAGGCCCCTTGGGAAGGTGTTGTGTTTCTAGAAATCGAGATAAGCAAAGTGGAGAAACAGTCTGGATGTGATACACACACTGTTTTATCATGTTGTACAATAGTAAGATCTGAGTAAAGCCAGACTGTGCTGACCTGGCTCTGCATGGCAAGGAGATGGAAAAAAACGGAAGCAGTCAGAAAATATCAATAGTGACAGGCAGCCTGTCTGTGGACTATTTCAGTACACAACAGGTTAAAACTTGAAGCAGTGTTGGATTTACCTGTTCTATTAAAGCAGTCATTTAATTCATCAAATTAAAAGGAATTAATGACACTCAAAATACAAATATAGCAATGCAATTAGCTTTGTATCACTCCAACTTCTGTCAAAATCAGGGTCAGTTCACCCCAATTAGTAAATCGGGACTTCTTCAGTGGGAAGTACTTACAATAAAAAAAAAAAACTATTGAAGAGCAAAGTCAGTGGGATATCCCAGTGCACAATAAATATGACAATGTTTCAGTTGGGTTTTTACAAAAGTAACCTCAGTGCTTTTTCCTCAGTGGAATAGGTGCAGAAATCTCTGATGTTGATATCTCAAAAAGAAAAAAGCTGATAAAGCCAACACTGTCCACATTATAGTTACCCTCGGGAGGCAGGGGTAAGTGAGAAAATATGAACTGACCCTTTAAATTGGCTCACTGCTGCCTCATCATACTACGAGTATTTCATGCCTGCGACATCATTAATAAGTTTTAATAAGCCAGTTTTTCTGCTGAAGAACTCTGACAGCAGAGGCAGAAAACACATCACATGACAATGAGTTTGGTAAACAGCTTTACATTAAGGCTTCAAAGCTAAACCTTGAAGTCCCAGAGGAAATCTGTCTTTTTGTGCACTCAAACATCATCCTAGTATGTTTTTTCTTGCTGTTCACCCAGAGTAGTACGTACAGGAAAACAAATCCTCATAGGCCAGCCCCCTTTTGAACTCAGCCACAGTGCACTCATGGCTTGTTCGCTGTTCACCACCTCTTTGGATCTTAAAGAGGATGCATGCTTATCCCGTCGGCATTTTCCCTCTGTTCCTCCGTTTTTCTTTCTTCCCCTTTCGCCTTGCCTCTCCCTGCCCCCCACCTCCCCTCTCACATTGGAGTTCTTTGACTGAAAAGGTCTGGAACAGATTAAGAGTTGGACCACAGAATAAAGAGGCCTGGCAGAGATTCAAGTCTGTCTGGAGCTCGAGCAGAATGGGGCTGTGCCTGAACTGGGCCTCACGCAGGGGAAAGCCAGCCGGCAACAGCCCTCAGTTAAAGGCGCTCTGCTGCTTTTCTCCTCAAAGCTCAAATTAGCCTCCATTATCAAAGCAGCTGGCTTATGATTGGAGACCTACATAGCAGCGGTATGGAGGTTTCTGAAACAGAGGAGTCCATTTCTACGCATAAATGTAAAAACATATTTAAAAAACAGCTACAAAGAATGAAATTAAGCGGTCCTTCGAGCAAACACAAATATCAATTTCAAGCGCATTGAACTTATCAATTTTTCAAAAATGTAGGGATAAAGGTATAAGTAACAGCAGAATTGGCGACACAAGAGGTGATAAAAGATGCAAATGTGAGCCGTCAGAAATATCAAGTATAGAAAAGATTTTATCTAATGTGGAGCAAAATTATATTTGATGGCACATAATGAGTTAACATGGTCTCCTTCTCCCTCTCAGGGGCCCAGCAGCCTTGTGTGTTCAAGACTTATAAATCTTCAAAGAGGTTTGCCGATCAGAGCCGCCATCTCTACCCAGCTGCCCCACTCCCCTTTACAACTCTGTTTTGAACCTTCCTGTCTGCCTTCAGAGTGGGACAATTGCTTACAGAAAAAAAATTGCCCTGTAAGTGCCCGGACTCGACAAAAAGTAACAGTAAAATTTAACAGGATAACAGCCTGCGTGCTGATTCACACATGTTGCCTTTGTGAACCGGGGTGAGCTTCCCTGGGGAATACGGCTGTAATGAAGGGACGGCACCTGAAGCGTAAATGAGTCGGAGTGACATAAGCAGGAACCTTCATCTCTGGAAGTCTTCCTGGCATTGGGAGGATTAGCTCATTCCCATGGCCACGGAGAGATCTCGACACATGTAACCTGGGCCTGTCACTAATTCACCAACCCTGGCCACCACACACTGAAGGCCAACTGTCAAACTTTAGCTTGGCCTGAGGGATTAATGGCCAACTCAGCTGTTGCTCCAACACTAAAATGGCTGACAAAAGGTTAGGTGTGGATTGTGAGGGTGGGGGGTTTAGTGAAATCTGTTTTCGACAGCCAACAGTATGACTAGTCACTCCAAAACAATGAAGTGCGGAAAAAGGAGTTATGAATCATACAGAATTGAACTCACTGTTACAATAGTGGTGATACACCATGTATGGATGAGAGGGCTTTCTCCTGGAGAAAGAACACTGCGCTCTCACAGAAAGCTAATTTTCAAGCATCTCTTTACATTTTATCATAAAATACAAATATTAGAAATTTAAGTAGCTACAATGTCTTTTGGGGGCCTAATGACAAACTGCCTCAATCCAATAAACAGAATATTTACTGTATTTTACTTTAATCAATAACTAAACTAAGGAAAACAAATCTGTCTGTAGCCCAACTCACCAAAGCGTGGGTCAAGTCGTGGGTCAAGCCAGGATGTGGTCTTGTTCTTGTGATTGATGTAGTAAATTTCTCCCTCTGATGTAATGGCTTGTTCCCAGCCATCAGGGAGAGGACCTGAGGTATGATAGGCAAAAGTAATGTTGGAGAGATGCTGCTGGTTCTGCTCCTGCTCACACATAATTGCACAACAGTAATTGTGCATAATTAGGGCATATTGCAGCTAGAGACGGTCTTTAAGTATGACAAGCAGCAAGATCAGATATATGCCAAGACAAAACCAACAGGCTACACGGGAAAGATACTTAAGACAAGCAGCAGCACATCAGTTTTCCATCTTTGAGAATGCATTACATCTTTGACATCTGTCACTGAAAACAAACAAGCCTGTTTGTATTCTTATAATATCGCTGTTCGTCTGGCAACCTACGAGTAAACCTAAAGACAGACGTACTTCAACTGTAACCTCTGTAATCTGTGAGTCACGGAGCTCCCAAACATGTCAGACAGGACCGGTCACGTTCTACCTCAGTCTTACCTCACCTAGGGCAAATTCCAACTGCATGGACAGAATTGAGGTACGCGGCGTCTTAGTGACATGTAAGAACTAGACTGCTCCTGACTTCTACTGTATGTTGTATGAAAGGACGAAAAAAAGCCAGAAATAACCGCAAGAAAAATGTATTTCTGACTTTGGTGCTGAAAAACTGACAGTGTGATAAATATGATCTGTGACAGAGATCACGTGTCACCGCTATAGCAGAACTAAACTCAGAAAGTCAACGTATACACACCACTGGCTGGGTTCATAATGTTCTGTTGCTGGACTGGCACAGAGCTGGCCGGGGCAGCCTGGTTCATCTGGAGCAGGGCCTTGCGAGGATCCTGCCAAGTGGTGGTCTGATCGATGTGGCTGTAAAGAGACAAGATAGCCAGAGAATAAGTCCAAAAAGATTTACCACCAGAGTGTTTCTACCAGTACTCGGTAGCAAGTTCAAATCAGGGGCCGAATCAAGGCAAAACAGCAGGTCACATACAGGAACCGATGACTCAGAGTAGTTTCAACAAGCTCTTTGATGAAAACACTGAATCCGTCTCCTGCTTTCTGTAAACGATGACTGTTACATGAAGCCAAAACTCAGCTGCGTCTGTTTGGACCCAGTCTGAACCCGCAATTTCAATATAGATCCACACAAGGCTTTCATCCTTGATGTGCACTGGACCGGGATATTTTTCACTATAACTCACTGAAAATCATATGTGAGGGAGAGTGGAGAAACTGCACCTTATTTGGAAAGAAAATAAAAGCCATACAGCTATAAATAAAACCAAACAGTAGACAACCAAAACTTCATAAATCAAGTCAAACATCTGTTATCCGTCATAGGTAAGCTGAACTCTGAACTCGCTGAAAATGTCTAAGAGGCTATGATTGGTTTCAAAACAACTATTGTAGCGTCAAACAATGTTGCTCCATCTATTTTACTGCTCGTCTTTGCCGGGACAGGAGCGGGGGCCGGGGGAGGGGGCATTGTGTTGCATTCTGTGAAGGCATTGATAATTAGTGCTTTGTTGGTACTTGTTGCTTGATTAAGATGGAAAGCTAATACAGGAAGCCCTCCTCTCCCGAGCAGGACCCTCTCTATTGAGGGAGGGTCAGTCCCAGGGCTCAACGCAGGGGGTCCTTTTTCCTGGAAGTGGCTCGGACACTGTGGAGTGTCAGGGGCTTTAACAATCTGGCGCCACATTTACAAAGCTTTCACCTGCTTGACAAAGGCACAGACTGAGCTACGACCTAAAACCCCACTATTCACTTGTTCTTTTTTTTTTTTTGTTTTTTGAAACATCCCATTTAAGAGACCCCCCTCACCTCAAACAAATAGGCTCCAAACTCCAGTAGCTTGTTTATGCAACACCACCAGGCATTTCAATTGCAGCTTTGGCTGAATTATTTCAATACACATGACAAAAATACAGAGATTGTTCATAATGCAACTGAACACAACAATCCATCTATTGTACTGTGCAATAATCACGTTCTGGATGTGTTCTTCCACCATCCGTGACATTACAACTCGCTGTTAATTTGATCCCAAAGCGCCATTAGCCCAGATTTTGGAACAGCTGGGTGAAGTGAGAGATTCAGAGAGTTTCTCTTGGCCTCTGCGGTAATCCCAGCCTGCCTGTCTGCACTCTATCCCAGGCCAGAGAGCGAGAGGGCCTGACTCAGCACTCCTCCCCCCCACACAATGCAACCCATTTTGAAGCCCCCTCTTGTTTATGCTTTACTGATCAAAGGAGCTGCCAAATCCCCTACCGAACCCTCCCCCAGCCCTCACACACACACACACACACACAAACACCACAAACCAAGCAAAATAGCTGGAACTGCTCAGATTGGAGGGGCCCCTTGAGAAAGAGGGGGTCACAGGGAGCGGGATGAGACAACTACAGAAAGAGAAAAAAAAAAAAAAAAGGAGTGAAAGAGGAAAAAAAACATCTACGGAAGCAGTCCCTCTCATTTCTATTGGCTGCATGAGTTGCTGTGGTCCTGTTACACTCCGAGCGCCCGCCCTGCCCCCTTCACTACCTCCTTCCCACTCTGGAAACTATGACATTTATTATAGAGGGGAGGGGAGAACAGGGGAGGAGACTGGGAGAGGAGCACTGGGATAAGGGAAGAGAGGGCTTATCGTAAATGAGAGGCCTGCACATCCTGGTACACCAATGCCAAACAGAAATGCTACAACTGGAAAACACTGATGGAAATATACAAACTCAAAGCCTCCAAGATCTCTGATTATAACCCCCCCCCCACCACCACCACCCAACACTTGTGCTTCTCTTAGCACAGATGAAGGTACAAATATTGAATTTTCTATCAAACCCTGGCACGGCAGGCTAACTTTTGTGTCTCAAATCAATCAAAAACAGATGTAAACAAAGCTTTGGTTCAAAACAGAAGAGGCTGTAATCAAAAAGCCTGTGATAAAATCCTCCAAGTCAGCACTGCACTGTATTCAAAGAGCCTGTATGTGGGAACTCTGAACTGGTAAATGAGTTACCAAGAGCCACTAATTCATCACCAGCTTTTAAAACTAAAAGATAATCCATTCACTCAACCTGCCCTGAACCCTATATGGCCAGGGCTATACACTGCTTCCTGTAGGCGAAACATAAAACAAAACAATGTCATGGCAACTGTTGGGAGGGCTGGAGGCCACCAGTTGCTGTTAGGAATTGCTGATGATCTGCAACCTCCACGGTCACAACTGCTCGGTGTTGTCTTTACACGTCTCTGACACCACAGCGAGCTCAGCAGGACGGCCAACACACCCTCCCCCAACCATCCCCAGGGCAGGGCAGTGGACACATAGCAAACTGGCTGTGGGTCCGGCCTCGTCCACACTGACTAACAGACGCAGTTACATTTGAACACAATGCTCACACGCTCAAGGCTTTCGAACCACACTGCTGTTTTTTTAAATACTTTTTGTTAAGGTTGCTGTCCAAACTGACAAGCCAACAAATTAAGATGACGCTCATGAAGAACTGTGGCTTGACTTCATGTTGGTTACATACTGAGCAAATGGATGGAGAGCAGAGAAGTGAACCATACTCCAGGAGTGGTTATGTTACTTTCTGACATAACCACATATTCTAACTAGCCAGTATCTTAATGAAGGAAACTACAAACGTGCACAACTTTTAACCAATTCTTTAAGTGACATCCACACTTTTTAAAGCACTGCTCCTCGTTTACTAAGCAGGCGTGTGGAGTGCTTCGTGCCATTTAAATTCAACCACCTTTAAAGATGGCGGTTTCTCAAGTACCAAAACAGTGGGAAAAAAATATCCATGCGTTACTGTGGATGTGACCTCAGTCCAATGTCTGTTAATCTATTCTGAGTCATCAAAGATAAAATATAACCCTTTATTAGCTTCCACAGAGGAAGCAGTCTAGAAATGGCCGAGTGCTGCAGCGAAAGAGAGCGATGCGGTTCAAACATGACCCATTATCGGGCTGATTGCCTGCATTGTGGGGCTTTGCTTGCTAATTTTTGCTCAAGCTGTCATCATGGTCGACTGTGGCTAAGCAGAGCACAGAGTAGGACTCTTGATCCACCCCGGCACTTGACATCTCCTTTTGACTGATGGCCCAATTATCAAGGTGGCGTTTATTGTGCCAGCGTTATTTATAAAGTGTCTCGCTGAGGCGGAGGGAGAGGGACCTTTCACATAAAGGCTAAACTTGACTTTGCTTAAATGATTTGACACTTAACTTTTCTGTTCAGTTCTGATCACACAGAAGCTGCTCCCCCGTTGACTGGTGTTGTTTTGCCTCCTACATAACGATTATTCGAGATAGAACTTCTGTCTCGGTAGGTAAATGTAAATCCAAAAGACTGACACTGACTTGTCACAACAAGGAACTTAACTTAGGTTCAACATCCTTAAAGAGATCCAAGTGAAGAGAAGTCTGAATGCTGCACTTGTTGTTTCACAGACCTCATCTGATTACAGCAGTATGACAAATTTCCTAACACACAGATTAGCTGTTTACACCCATGAAAACTGTGGCGTTTACATCTGGCTTTGAGGAGAATGTTCTGTTCAAAAATAAGTCAGCTCTGCTGTTTAAATGTCTCAGAATAAGCTTCAATACCTGCCAAAAAACCAGATTGGCCAGATTGACTATTTACTTCACTGAAATTGACTCTCTTCAAAGCCAGATGTCAACAGCTGGTGTGAAACAGGGGAGTGAAGCTATGGGGAGTGCAGCAATGATGAAACACGCCCCACAGCTGAGTTGTCAAATGTTAAAAATGGGATCCTCAGGCCACAGTGGCTCCAACCAGGGAGTATATGCTTGGAAGGCGGTTGAAGCCGATGACTAAAGAGCGCACTGAGGGAGGCCAGATGTAATCAGGCCTCTAAGATGAGGATGACCACCTCCACACTCTGGTTGACTGGGTATGCCTGGCTGCCTCTCTATCAGCAGGACATCATCAAGAGAGATTATTGGGGCAACCTCTGTGACCCTATTGTGGCTTTAAGTTTCCCTTTGAAGGAGGGTTTGTATCATAATACTTCCTAACGAAGCAACTAATTCACTCAGTACGAGGACTGAGAGTGGCTCAGATTCTGTTTTACTGTTTATTTTCAAAGACATACTCAAAAGACTAATTTAGTCCAGTGTTGTTTTAAGCAGTCCCATGTGAGACTAATCAGTCTTTTAATTTGTATAGCAAAACTGTGGCTAGCTCTGCTGACCGCACTACATAGAAGCACTGAATTTAATTAGTAGACTCTGCTGCAATATCGAGATTGTCATTAATGGGTAAAAACATACATTTGAATAGTGATAGGAATAGGTCAAACATATGCATGCATGCACCAATGGACTGCATACATTCAAATGTTTCTTTATTTTGTTATTCAAGTGCTAGTCAGTTGCCGTGAGGTGCTATGGTTTGAGCGGTTTAGGGACCTCTAAGCCCCACCTGAGAGGGTCCACTTCTCAGATACTACATCTCTGTGGAGATGCCCTCAGTGACAGTGTGGGCATTGATGTCTGGAACAGAGGTGTTACATCAAGACTTTGGTAAACACTGGCCTGACTTTCTCACAGTCCCATTTGTGTACTGAGCTGACAGGCCCCAGTTGAACAGGAAGGGCCTTGTCTGTGTGTGGTCAATAAACCAAAAGTTTGTCAAACACAAAGTTGCTCCAAATGAGGGCTTCACGCAGGCTTACAGCCCCGTCTTCCCAGCACCATTTGTGACCGACCGAGTGGCCTCGGTTCAGAACGGTTCAGTTTGAAATCCAATTTGCGTACTTAGCACCTCAAGCTTTAAGCAAAGTTGAGGCAAATTAGATAACAGTCGATTCTAAAAATATTTAGTTACTATAAATGATGTTTACTTCAGATGCTGAGCACGAGATCCCCGTTAATCGAGCTGTTAAACTGAAATCCATTTGGACAGACCGTCAGCACTGCTGGGATACACGATGCTTCCAAAATGTGGTGCAAATTTCAGAAGAAAGCCAGTTCACCGATAACTTCATTTTACACAGCATTTATTGACAACTGGGGGCTTGGACAGTATTTAATGTTCATTCTAACAACTATGGCATTAGTGCATGTCCCACACTGGACTGGGGGTATTTTAGTACTCAAATATGCTGCAGGCGTATATTCATGCATGAAAAATTTCACAGGCAGTCCCAGTCTAGCAATGTTTAAAAGAAACTAATAATAGATCCAATAGGAACATGTCAGGGATTTTAAAACAAGAATCAATCATTTCTGTTTTACACAAATATTATTATGGCGGTACAATCATTTGCTAGAAATTCCAACATAATCTCATATTCTAAATCAGCGGTCCACTGATAAACCGCATACAATGAGAGGTCCAAGTGAACACTTTGATCTTTCCCGGTCTAATAGGGGGTCTCTTTGGCTTGTATTTAGAGCAACAGATGTTCAGGAAACCCCAGATAGTGTACACTGAAGCTAAGCTAGTTATCAGTCTGTTCAACATTCCTGGTTAACCAGAGATGTGCAGCTTTATAGTGCAAAATACACAGAACACAAAGTTAGTAATGGCCTATAATGCAGTAAAAATGAACAAATATGGTGAATAATTTGATTATTTACAATCACTGTTAAAAAGGTACGTGTGGAAATTCACAAGTCAGCCACTCTGGTTGCGGGAAACAAGGCTCATCAAAACAGTTTAAAATCCAATTGAGAAAAGACAAAAGTGTCCATCAGCACACAGCTCTACCTGCCCCTGAGGGCAGACAATAGCTACTCCCCCAAAGCTTTCCTCTGCTTAGGGCTGACTTCCCACGGACTAAAAGCTCATTCAAAGCTGCATTTAATAAGCGCCCGGAAACAGTGATTACCCCTCCTAGTTTACCGGTGTGTCTAAATTAGAAACCTTCATTAGTTTATGACCCAGCCCTGGAGACCGGCCCTGCCCCCGTCTCAGCACCAAGCAAGGTGACCCAACCTCCCTGCCCCTGCTGTCATAAATCAAAGGCCACAGCAAACTGCTGGAAGAAAGAGGAGGAAAGGTCAACAGACTTTGTTGACATTCTTCCAGTTCTCTCACAGCTTAAGCTTTTTGTTTTTAACGTAACAGCCAAAACAAAAATCGAGATTTTGCAGGAAATTGGTCATATCTGACTTCTATTTCCGTCAGGGCTACAACTACCATTCATTGTTATCAAATCAACTTCACAACAATAAAAAACTGCTAACCGCAGAACATCCTCACAATTCAGCATCCCGAAAAAAAAAAAATAAATGACTAAAAATATATATTGATTATCAAATTTGTTGGAAATTCATTTTCTGGGGACCAAATACTCAAATTATCCACCGGTTATTTCAAAAAGAAAAACATCAGGCTAAACAGTCCAATCACTCGTTATCACTAATTAGAATTTATACCAAACTCCCTCCCTGACAAGAGTTGAGCATTTCAGATGTGAAGAACACGGTAAGTCTTCAGAAAGCGGCAGCCCTCTTTTACTGCCATCTTTAAACTTCATGTCGACCATTTGTCTATTTTGGGAAGGCTCACATGAGCCTCAACAGGCCTGTGGTCTGAATAAAGATCACTGTTTCACTGCTGGGACAAAGGCAGGGCCGCAGTTTCTCTTGGCCCCTCTTCTAGTCATCTCCACATGGCTGCCATTTAACTCCATTGACACAAAAGAGGCACCATCACAGCGCCATGGCTCCATTCATACCAAAACGGCGCCGGGCTTTTAAAGGGACTGGGCCATTGGCATCTGTAGGGCCAATCACCCCCAACTGTATGATCCTATGGTGTAAGAGTAACCAGCAGAGGAGGACGGAGAAATAAAGTCTTTAAAAAAAATAGAAAAAAAAAAAAAAAAGAGCCTGAGTTGGTGTATCTCTAAGGACAACAGCGGTCACCTGAGTGAAATGTGAGCCCCCACTCTCTGCTCGGCTAGCTGGTGAGCGAACTCCCCACCCCACCCCCACCCGTCCACCCACACACTCTCTCTCGCTCGGCTTCACTCCTTCTGCAACACATCTCGGTCAGACAGCCCCTGTTTATAAATAGGGGAGTGTCTTTTCCAGCAGCTCTGCTGAGGCCGCCTGTATTCCAGATCAAATATCTGCACTTTGATGCGAGGCGTATGGAGGACGTCTCCTCTAGTTTTCCTTACTTGAACACAAACACTGTGTCCGACACTCGCTCCAGTTGTATAACATGCTAATTGAAACACAATCATGTACAGAGCTGCTCAAATGTTTTTCCAGGTCCATAAGTTTACATCAGCTCAGCTTGTAAGTAGAACGCACGATGCAAGAGGACTTGTACCGAAGTGCATGTGTGTGTGTTTTTAAACAGACTAGAGTTTAAGATTCACGGTTTAGGGTAAACTGTTCTCTGATCATGTTGCCTTACTTTGGTTTTATTTTACCCTTGTCTAGGATTTAAGGACTCTCAGTCTCTGCAGATTTCTTTAAACTGGGTGAGTGTGAGGGACTTGAGTTGTGTTTTAGGATGGGGCATTTTCTCCTACCGAGCTGTGCACACAATTTAGATTTTTGTCAATTAGTTTATGTTGTTCTGCAATAAGTCTCGTCCCATCGCTGCAGCTGAAGAGTTTGTGTCTTACTGTTAATCGATTAACCAATAAATCAATCCTAGATAGTGATCATCTATCAGCAGTCCTGTTTCACTTTCAATACAAAAGAAAAAAAAAAAAAAAAACTGAATTCGAACTTAACAATTATGCAATTGTGCAACTGTTATGCAACAAGGAAGAAAATGTACACACTGTTTCAATTTGAAGTAATAAGTGGCGTATTCCTCCAAGACAGCAACAAAACCTCAAAGTGCAACAAATGTTTGAACTGTAAGATTCAAGTTTAGTTGGAAATCTAATTCTGTTTACAAAAATTGCTTCATTGTCTGGAAAGACATTAGCTCAGCCAGTTTCTAAAGAACTGCAGTGATCCTGGGAGAGTGTGAGAACAGCATCCACCCCCCATCCACCCTACTCCTTTTGTACAATTTTAGAAGAGCCTCCTCACAACGGGCCAGATGTTCTCCAGATGTGAGACCTTAAAACATCTGGTACTGAAAGCTCTTTTTTGATCTGAGTAAATTTGAGGCTATCATGTTTGTTCAGACTCTGTGTCAGAGAGTAATATTTCCAAGAACTGACAACATTTTGCCTTTAACAGGAGCGAGAACGGCGACTTTCAACGTCAGATCGTCTGCAAAACACGAACCGCTGAGCTTCTCATGAACTTTGGAACATTTCACAATGAGAGGATTATCTTGACATAAATTGTTGACAAAGACGTCACTTCTATGAATAATTCAGTCCATCTTTTTACAGAATCACTGAGAATGAAGGCATTAGAAGGCTAATAAATACAAAAGAAAGTCATAAACAACCCAGAAAGTTACAGATAAACTCAGATGAGCCTAAAGGGGCTCTGGTGTACCTGCTACCTACCATCAAAAAAGTTTACTTAGGATCATTAATGTGGAAGAGATCTGCTGGTTAGCAGATGAGTTTTGCAGAGCTGTCTGTCCTTTGCTGTCTGGGGCAGCTACAATGGTCCATTGTTTCTACTGAAACCTGAGACCAAGAAAAGGAACACTACATACAGCAACAGTCCCTCAAAAGACTCCTCTTGTTTGCAGAGGCCACCAAATTTAATAACCTACAATTTAACTATTGCAATTGTCTCTTTTTGAGCACACTGGTCACTATTGTGCACTATAGCAGATTTGTTAATTATCGTCAGCATAATGTACATCGAACAGAGCTGCAGTATAAGAGTCCGATCGCAAGACCACTTGTCTTGGCAGTTTACTGGAAGCTAAAATATTCCCTTCCTCTCTAAAAACTATAGAACAACTTTCCCCTCTGTGCTTGTAAAGATCCAAAAGTTGCACATTAAAACCTTCAGTTGCATTTCGGATGAGAAGCATTAGTTTTATTTCTTGTTTTGGTTAAGTCTTGACCCTTTTGAATAAAACCATTTCTCTGACTGCACATACTGATGTGACTTTTCATCCCGTTACATTAAGAACACCAGGTTTTACATAGGTTTTCCCACACTCGCATGGAAACGACCATCAAGTGCTGTCTAATGATTAACATGGTATTGTTTGGTATTATTAAAAAAAGGGACACAAATCTTCCATAATAGGGATGAAATAGTTGAGTGGTTAACATTAGATATGCCAGACGCCCACTATCTCCTGACTTTGTCCCATCAGAAAGTCATGATTTCATTTTAAAGCCAGCAAACTTCATCATCAGGTAGCCAAGTGTTCACAGTAGGACATGGAGATGTCAAGAGGACTAAGGTTTATTGATGACTATCAGCTAAACAACAATAAAACTCTTCCTCTACTCTCAAAGCCATCCATTAATTTCCAAAAACACATATTTTCAAGACGCAAACTCTCCAGGTTTTTAGGGACTTTATGATGCAAGAAAGTGTGTTGGCACTTGTTGCCAGCATACTTACTTGAGGAAGTATCTCTGGCCAGAGGCAGTCTTGGCCATCTCCCACCCTGGGGGCAGGGGCACGTCATCGGGAATCTCATAAGAAGACTGACGGAGATGTTGAGGGGAGGCACTTGCTGGGGGCATGCCAGACAGGGAGCCACCCGAAACAGCCCCCAACTGCAGAGAGGCCGGGGATGAGTGTGCACGGACATGGTGGGGTGTGAGTGCTCCGCCGCTCCCGGCATCAGTGCTGGCCTGTGTTGGGGTTGGAAGAAAAGTAGTGAGAACGCGGTGCCATAATCTTTTGAAGCAATGCAATTTTCCTGAGGAACTTTAACCTTCATTTTACCATGTTGTAGTGTCTTCACAAAAAGTTTATCTCAAGCCCAAGCTTGCTTTAATATCTCTGGTTAAAAAGGACTACAGCCATCCTATGACACAATACTGCTTATTTTGAGAGGGCTGTATACAAATGTCACAACAGAAGCAGTATGAACAGTTATAACACAATATAGAGTATAAATATATTCATTTGTAATGTGGTGTATTTGAAGCATGTTGGCTCAAAGGACACGCACCATGAAGGATCAGTTACTGTAACAGACCTCATGTCTACATAAAAGCCCACATTACCCAGACTTAACATCTAAGTCACTTCTCATGCGTTACAATCACTCCACATGTATGTTAGGAAGCTCTTTCTATTTGCATGTGCACACAAGTTTCAGTGTTGTTGGGATGGTGGGATCTCAGGCCTGTGTGGGACTAGCTGCGCCGCGCATGCGCACTGACGGCAAAAACTCCACAGAGGCCACAGGCAACAGTTGTGGGGGACGGCAGGGAGGGGGATGGGGGAGCAGGAGGGGAGGGGAGAGGAGGGGAGGGGGGGGGGTTAATAGGACGGATTCAACCATCGTATGATTTCTTGATTGCAAGTCGTTTTGATGACAAAAATACCCCGTTTCAGAAACTCCCCCTGATAATTTCCACATGACTGACACCCCCAGCTACAGCCCCAAGTAAACACTCATGAATCTCAGCAAAACAGTTCACATTTATTAAACTGAACTAATCCTGTGCAGGTTCAGCCAATCTGACAACTCATGATATTTCTCCTATCCCATCATATGTGGATCTGTGTGTGTGTGTGTGTGTGTGTGTGTGTGTGTGTGTGTGTGTGTGTGTGAGGAAACAAACCAGTGAGGCCAGACTAATGGCTGTGAGGACATTTTGGTTACTCTCTAACTTTTACGCACAGGCCTTATTGGCCTAATTTTGGCAACAATTTTACAAATCTAATTGTGACTTGCTGGAGAAATTACTTCAAATGAATTGTAATAAAAGAAAAAGTTCTTTGAGAGGACAGCACACAACACTTTTGTAGGTGCAGACAAGCCTTCATAACAAAAGGGATATTGTGTCTTATATCTAAGTTTAGGACAACAAACAGTCTCTCAGGGTAAAGTGGAGATATCCTTAGGGCTAAAAGTGAGGTAAAGTGAGTGCAGAGAGGCTGGAGCCGTCCTGGACTGGAGGCCTGAGCCCCCACAGGATGGGCCTCGCTTTAATCGTGATTTCTGGGAAGGGGGCAGAGGAGAGACAGGGCGGGCTTACTTGTCTGGAATGGGACTTTGGTTCTGGAGGTTTGAAGAAGGAGTCTGGCAGCTTCCTCATCCTCATGGGTACGGAGGGGGGCACGATAGTGTTTTTCGGGTTCATCACGGCGTTAAAAAGCGCCTCCAGGTCGGTCTCTGAGTCGCCCCGTACGTGGACGATTTGGTGTCCGGCAGGAGGGTTGTGCTGGCTCGGATCCATTGTCCCAAAGCAGTCTGCGAACTTTACGCGTCCAAAAAAAAATGTCGGGTTCACAAACTCACTAAAAAAAAAAAAAAAAAAAAAGTTTGAGCAAATCCCAAACTTTTTCCTTTCTCTCTCCACACAGCAGGAAATCAGGAAATATCAACGACACTCAGTAAAAGTTATCCGGAGTCATTCTAAAGTTTAACTCTCGGCTTCTTTACTGTCTCCAAAAGTGTGTTAGCTGTCGAAATCTGCAGTGAAACACAGTGTTTTCCTGCTGTTACTTGCTGGCATACTTGTGAATGTAACAAAGCGCATATCTACTCCACACTGGAATCTATGTTGTCGTCCGGCCCCAACTTTTCCTTAAAAAAAAAAAACGCAGACGCAGCCACAAAAGACGAAAAAAAAAACACAACAAACGCCTGGCTGGATCAGCCCCACCTTCTCCGCCGAGTTCAAGCTGTTAAAAAATAATCTTACAAAAGATATTCATAGTTTGTGGAGCAAATCTCCGCAGCTCACTTTCTAGAAAAAAATACTTTTGCTCCAGTCGGGTCTAAACTTTGGGCAGGACATCAAACTTTATGACTCATGGGATGTCTGCTCCAGAGGCGGAGCCTGGCTTTAATTGGGACAAGAGTCTTTAAAGGTACAGTGAGTGCAGCCCAGGGGCCCCGGAGGGATCCAGGGGCCTCCAAACCAGTTTATGTCCAAGTTTTGCCCATTTACAGCGAAGCATGAACTCCCAGTAAATAACCACAAGAACCAGATTTGGTACCAAAACCTCCATCTTGCAGGATTTTGAGTCTCCATAAGCTGTGAAATTGTTAAATAAACACTGATAATCAAAGTCACAACCAGTCTAACAAATGAATAGTTCTCCTCATGCATTAATTAGCTAATCTGGGCAGTCATTTTTGAATTAACTTCTTGAATACTGCAAACACCCCCACTGATCCCTGACGGCTCATTTGCACCCCGACCTGTGGGAGTGCCTCAGTGTTAGATAGGGAAAAATACAGTCAACCTGCAAGTTTCATTATTTGTTCAGTGATACTCAACTCACTCTTTTGACCCCTAAAAACGCACCAGTGGGTGAAGAATCTGTGCGGAAGCAGCATTAAAATCTGAACTGAACACATAATTATTTTTACTTATACAAGTTAATGTGGTTACTTAAACATTCTTCCTGCATTTACACCACTTTATAAACGTGGTATTTATTTAGAACATACTCTGTGTGTTTGCACTGTAGGTTTTGTGGATAATGTGGCAACGCAAACTTTTACAAATCACCAATTTTAACACCTAATTCAAAAACACACTTTCTCTCATCAGTATATATAAAAGAACTATTTTTTTTTCCTCTGTCTTTTTTTTTTTTTTTTTTTACAGTGCTCATGAAAAGTAGATCCATGCAGTTCCCACAATTGTTATGCTAATGAGACCCCTCTTCCATTGAGAAATCATTTTGTCAAGATCCACTCTCTTTGGATACAGAGGCTCTGTTTCAACTCTTTTTCCCATACATCCCCTGAATGAATGATTATGAAGCCCTATTAAATACCCACAGACACTGTAAAGCCCCGATGAACAGATTAAAGAGCTCCCCTCTGCCAGTCACATCCACAGGCTTATGTCTCTAAACAGATGCACTGTGCAAGTTTAGTTTATTCATTTAATTCAGCCTATTTCTTCTTCTTTTTTTTATTTTATCTCGACACTTTAAAACATCTAAGATTAGCCAAATAAAAAAAATGTGTAAAAATCATCAGCATGCAACAGGTCCAGTAGTATGACTCCCTGGTATAATGGCTTTTTATTGTATTTATTCCAGCCATGTATCACTATCATATCCATGTGTCCTGTTATTATTATTTTTTGATGTTTCCATCAAAGGGTCATTCAATCTAACACTTGTCTGGAAAACTTTTTAATGTCAGTGCAGCACTTACTGATCGTGCTACCAGCCCACATATTTTGATTTATGAATGTGACATTTTGTGCACACATGCTGCCAGTCAAGAGATGTCCATTGTTTTGGGTGAAAGCGGTCATTTTCACATCATTGTAACGCACTCAGACACATTAAAGAGATGGACTGCAGTGTCCCGGCAGCCCCGAGGGGACCACCCACTTAGCGGGCTTTGGTCACTTTGGACCAACATCTCTTCATCCTTCTGAGGCCGCTCAGTGTCTCTGAGGTTTGGTCGGATGCTGCAGGAAATCAGCAGAAACTGAATTCCCTGGGCTCCATTTCTCTGCCCTGTGGTCCTGGAGGACAGGACGGCTGTGCCAGTCCTCCCTGTTGGTTTAAATGCTTCGGTCCGGTGTTATTATCGGATGTAGTGACGCACGGTGTTGCTACAGGCAGATGGGCAGATGGGAGCTTGAGTGCCCTCTACAGTTTTTACTGGGAGCATACGGTCTGAGGGTTTGGATCATAAACACAGGCAAACCGTCTCTCTCTTTCTTTAACAGACACCTCTCTGTCTGCCCTCCCTTTACAATTAATTCATACTATTACATTTTTGTCATATATCATTTTGCAGCTTTATGAACACAATCTTGATTGTTGTACATCCACTTTATGCACCTGTGGTCTGTACTTTTGTATATTTTTGTAGGCATGTAATTTGTAGCCTATAATATTTCATAATAGAGGTAAAACTAACTAAAATCAGTTTAAAAAGTTAAGATTCGTTGCAGTGTTTTGTCTTTATGTGCAGTTATTCGCCGAACATGGCTGTAAACTACCATCCAGTCCGTTTTCACATGCATCAGACAAATTATTCAGTTTTGCAGAAACTGAATACTCAGACACTCGTTCACCGCATGTTAAATGGACTGTAACAAAATATGACAAAATACTTGTGAGATTAAGCTTCACAACAGACCAAAGCACAAGCTTGAACTTGCATCCGTGCAAAACTCTCCCCTTATTTTCAGCTCTCTTGCCCTTTCTTGTTGGGTTTCTGGGTGTTGTGCTGGTTAAGGCTTAAATGTCATTAAGCTCACCATTGTGTGGGGTAATGACTCTGAACATTAACGGTAGTAGGCCAAAGGAAGCAGATTTCAGAGAAAACCTGCAGTGGAGTATTCTGAGTAAAAGTCTGGTCAGTGGTGTGCAGGTGGTTTCCACAGATGAACTCTTACTGGACATGATTTTTACTGTTTTGTTTATCTGTGCATGTGCATTCAGATTTATTCTCTCATTGATACAAGGAAGGGTATTAATGAACAGGATGTTTTTTTTTTACTTTAATGTCGCTCTTTTATAGAAATACAGAACATTGTTCTGGAATTCAGTTGATCAAAAGACACATGATGGTGACGTCTGGTCATTTGGTCGGACTGCTTCTTTCTACAGAACAGATTTTTGTTTCAGAAACATCTAAATGAGCCTAATATTCAGGGACAGCGTCAGTGTTTTTCCTCTCTAATCAATCTCTGATAGTCATATGCCCATTGGCTTGGAAGTGACATCGATGTCCCTCCTCAAATAACCACAGTGGACATCTTTTGTCCTTGTTTTCTAGAGAATCTCTTTGCACAAAACTTGTCAAAGGGCCCCTGCTGCTGCAGGCATCATCATACACCAAAGCGGAGCATATTTTCTCTCTTTGTGGCTGTTCTCAGTTTTGGTGTAAGATAACAAAGGGATGATGCATGACTCTACTTGGCAGTGAGACACCACAGCCCCTTGTTGAAAGACTCAAGAATGTATGCATGCATAGAACCAGAAACCTGCAGTTAAACCAAAAAAAGTTTCATCTGCGACTGGAGCCTGACTGTTTAAATGACCTCGGGCTTCCTCCACCTCTTGGAGCAAGTCCTAGCAGGCTGACTGAGGGGCAAAACCAGACACGTTGGGGAAGGAGGGGCAACTGTGCACACCTCAATAATCCCTGCAGCTTTTCTTCCACTGATGCACCTATTTTTTTTGTCAAGGGAGATAGAGAAACATGTAATTAATAACCACTTATTTCACACAGAAAAAAGCAGTAGCCTACAACTAAAATCAACTAAATAAATAAAATAGATTGTAAATCAAGCGTTAAGTTCAGGGTAGATTGCAACAGAGGGTTGGAAGCCCTCTGGCAGAGGCTTACCTTGTTGAGCCAGTAGGTTGAGTCTACTGCACAAGACATAATTGTCCTTTCTACAGCCATCAAAGACAGACACACCTTCAACGTAGTGACTTTTCTCTCCATAAAGCATTTCCGATCTTCAGTGTATTTATTGACAGTGCTATGCATTGTTGAGGAAATACCAATACTGCCAAATACAGTGCACCCGGCCAGTTTATCCAAGATTTGCTTCGATCCAAGCCAATGTGGTCCAAAAATACTTTCCATCAAGTTATAATTATAGCATATAAAATGAATACAGAATGAGACAGCAGTGGAAATGAAATCTACAGTGTATGTTTGTGTCAGTGATCAGAAAGGCCTTTGTCAGTAGTGAAATAAAAGCAAATTGAAGTGAGTGTCATTTTCATAGGCACTTAGGATTTGGTTGCTTAAGAGGAAATGGCTCAAAAAAAAGTTACAAAGATTTTTTTGTTCTTGTCCAAGCAGATGGCAAAAATACAAAACTAACAACTTAAAAATTCTGTTTGGTGTCATTTTGCTGATATTTTTTTTTTCTTTCTGCACTCAGTTGCTCCGGATCTCTTAGACTAAATCCTATCGAGGGGAGAAAAGACCACTGTGGACCACACAAGCTTTAAGTCAGAGTTTCTTCTGGTAGCGAGAGCTGTTGTTAGCTGAGGATGCACGCTGCTTGTGGTGGTTTGTGATTTTCACGTCCCTTTTCTGAAAACAACGAAAGAAGGTGAGAGATAAAACATGTTCAGCATAATCACCTCATACTTTGGGGCAAGAAATGAATCCTGTGGAAATTCATACTTACAGAGGGTGCATCAATAAGTACGAGGCCATGCTCCGTCTTACCCGCTTCATGTTCCTGCACACCTACAAACAGTAACAGGAAGGTATTGAAATGACAGCATATTAATACTTTTTTGTTATTTGCAGGTCAAAACAATCTAGTCGATCGGTTCTGGCCTGATGCAAAGAGCCTTTACAAAGTGCTCACGGAACAGCTGGTGGTTGAGTCTGTCCAGAGAGAGGAGGATTTTCTGTTCCTCCAAGGATATGGTGGTGAGTCCCTTCTGTTGGCTGCGCTGCATCGCTCCGGGCCTCCGTGTTTGGGCTGTTTCCATGGCAGCCACAATATTCCTTTCTTCCAGGAGGCCTTCAGCGTGTACTTCAGCCAGGTGTAAATGGGCCGCGCTCTCCAAACCTGAGAGCACAGGCAAAGTCACACCAAAGGCATGAATTCTCACTCGTTTCCACTTCTGTTGTTGTTACTATGCGCTTAGCTGTGTTAAATATGCTGTGCTGTTCTTTCTACGTTTCTGATGTCCTTGTTGCACGGCTAAAATGACTTAGAATGGTTTTAGCTCAGAATATTAATTTTACTTTTAAGGAATACTAAGAACGTTTGGCTACTTTGGGTCCCATCTAATCATATACAATAACATACAGTACTGTGCAGTAAGTTTTAGGCAAGTGTGAAGAAATGCTGTTAAGTAAGAATGCTTTCTGCGGAGTTCCTTCAAAAACTGTGTGCAAGTGTACCTGGAAGTGCTGATGCTGTTTTGAAAGCAAAGGGTTGTCACACCAAAGACTGATTTGATTCAGACTTTTCTTCTGTTCGCTCACTTTGCATTTTGTAAATCAGTAAAAATAATTATTTTTCTATTTTTGAAAGCTTACTTGACAGCATTTCTTCACGCCTGTCTAAGACTTGTGCACAGTGCTGTCCATTAAATAACATGCATGCAGGAGAGAAGTGTCAATGCTGAACTTGACAGACGGACACTTTTGTAATAGTTGTGACTGTAGATAATAAAAGTTTGTTTTAACTCAGACAGAAACTTAAACACACACACAATGAACACAATACCTTCTCCCGGAAAAGCCATGTCGTAAGTACTGGAAAACGGTCTGATTGGCTCTGTGGTCTGTTTTGTTGGCTATACAAAACAAAATAAAAGCATGTGAAGTCATTTAGGTCTTGGAAGAACCTAAAATAGTATCTATGTAGCCTACAGTACATGGCAAACACTCTAGGTGATAGACATAAAGCACAATAAATGGTAGAGTAAGTTGTTAAAAAAAACCCAGCAGCACTTATTCTGTGTAAAACACTGATAACTCAAGTCCATCCAGAAAGTCTTGTCTTGAGAAGTATAAATCACAGTCTAATCAGTTTCACCAACACTAAGGACACCATGAAAGGGACTGCAAAACTGATTCAACAAGTTCAAACACACACCTATTTACGGATCTTTAGCAATTATTCTCATTCTTCCTCCCCACAGGGCAACGGCATGCATGTACCTGAGAGGGCTGAGGGAACCTTTTGTTCCCAGAGCCGGGAGGCTGTCTGCCCTGCTCCACGAACACTTTCCTCACAACTCTCCCATTCTCCAGGGCCTGCCTTCTAAGCATGGTTTTTGCTGAAAGAAGATGTATTTACTGAGATACATAATGTAAAAACATTGACATAAATGATAATTGTGACCTGGTGAGCCCAGGCCCCTGTGTTCCTCTGAAGAGGATACATAATAAAATATGTTCCACGTGTTGACTTGAAAGCTGTGATTTCAGCAGGGATTTTAAATGGAATATGCCGGAAAAGAAGCCAGATTGTTCTGTAATTGCTCTTTGTTTCTGTTTGTCCTGCTACAAGTGATATTGCAAGCAAAATTGAATATTTTCCTGTTTGCGCAGCTCACTGTGGAACTTTAAATGGTAGCAGACGAATGTATGCAGACGCTAAAAGTAATTACATTAAAAGTACATTCTTAACAGTATTCTTTGATGCAATGGAAAACGTGGTCTGGATCCAACGTTTGATCTCACCAGTACAGTGGGTAAAAAAGAAGCCAGCTATTACTGTCATGGCTTTGACCTGGCTGATAAGACTTTCACTGATGATGGCAACATGGGACAGATTGGCAATGGCTTGAGGCAGGGCAGATGTTTTTTTAGGGTCAACTAGGCGACTTTTTCACATATTACTGGCTTCCTTTTCTCAGGATGACTTTTCAATATCAAAACATGAGATGAGAAAAAAAAATCATACATCATACATATCATACAGCTCATTACCTGCATTTTCCTTTCAATGTGATTATATGTGTTATGTGCTATTAAAGACTAAACGACAGATTCAAAGGGTCACTGGAATTGTAATTGTATGACGAGGATAAAAGATAAGTTAAATAAGTCTGCTTGCTAATGGGCAGAAACAAATAGGTTTGAGAGAAACTGCACGACAGTCTAAATGACACCTCTTTGCACACACACACCAAGCCTAAGCTGTGTGAGCGGCTGTGGGCCAAAATATACATTACCGTCCTTGGTGGCTAAGGCACTGCGGACACCGAGCCAGAGATGTGAGATCTCCTCGTCTGTGGGAGTGCAATCTAAACAGAGGCCTTTGTCAGTGCACACCACACCTCTTCTTCTTCTGCAGCCCTGGGTTTCCTGATGACCTGAGCTGGGGGCGCCCTTCGTGTTGCCCTCTGCAACCGGGTACTTGTAAGAGGGTGGCAGTTGTGTGTACATAACATTACTATCTGTTCTGATTACATGATGTGTGTAAGGTGAGAAAAAGCCTTCTGTGTTGTCCTTGTGCAGGGCCTGCTCCACAGCCACGGATTGTTTACAGTTGACACTTGCATGGTCCATGCCATATGGAGCTTTTGTGATGTGCAGCGCCTTCTCTTCCACTGATTCCATCCTAGGAGGCGGGTGGGGCACCATGATCTTCCCTTGGGTTTTGGCAATCTGATTCACCTCGGTGGCAGATTGAGGTCGCATGACAGTGCCCTTTCTGGTCCGCGAGGAAACAGGACCCGCTCCAGCTCGGGCAGAGCGCTCTCTCCGAGGGACCTTGGGGCCAGCGGTCCTGGTGCTGCTCCACGGCACCTTGACCTCATCTACTCGTTCCTGGGGCAAGCTGACTTGAACTCCAACATCTGCCCACGCTTGCATTGTAAAGTGATAACCAGCGGAGGCTGGAGGGGTCATGTTGGGTCCAGGCTTGGAAGCCCCTGAGACTGTAGTGAGACTTAGCTGGTGGTCTTCTGATATGTGTTTTGACTGAGAAAAATGGGAAGACTTACTTTTCATCTGTTTCATTATGTTCTGCTTGTTGTCCTCGTTTTCCAAATGTACCTCATCAAACCAACGCAGCTTCTTTTTGACAGTGTTGTTGCCCTCCAAATCCTTAGTTTTTGCCCTCGTCAACTCGACACTATCTCTGATTGCTAACGCCACTTGTTTTGCAAAAATCAAATGTCCTGAGCCGTACACACATGTGGTATCGCCTGACATATATTTGGACTGCTTTTTAAGGATTCCTTTAATGAATCTGACTTCACATACAGAATGAGGCAATTTTTGTACTTCCTCCTCGGGACACTTAAGGCACTTCAAAGTGTCTGACTGAATGTTAGACAGGCACACGTGCTGCGGCAATGCTGTATTAATGGGCTTCTTGGTTTCGGGCTCTGAGTTTGAAACCTTATTGAGGTTGTTTATGGAAGCACTAGACTGCTTCTGGGATGACAGATAATGGTTTACTTTTCCTGTTTGTTGAAGAGATTCTTCTCGTGAGGCATTATCTATTGTTTTATCGTTCATGAAAATATTTGGCTTTCGGGTAGCTTCAAACAAAAGGTCTTTGCTGTTGCCATTTTCGGCAGGGAAAAGAACTTCTGTAGCTGATGGATGTTTTAATTGTCTGTCGTCATGGCTCTTCTGCTGCCTGAGGTCTAGCAGAGCCTCTTGTTTGGGACATGAAGACTGAAGTGCTGTGTTGCCAGGAGCAACTCTATTCGCAACACTGATATTGTCACTGGGACTGTTTAGTGGGGAGTTTACCTCAAAGTGCTCTGGGTCTGCACTAATAATTTCACACAGAGTTAATAAGTTGCAGTTGTGCAGAGCAGGCTGGGTCTTTGTTTCAGGGGTTTGCTCAACAGATGTGAACCCCCAAGAAGCTTTGGAAACATGCATCTTATTGTGAAGCCCTTTAGCGTCCTCTTGTGTTTTCTGCTTAGGTTCATGCAGGTTTTTTGATGGGGCACAGTTATCACCAAGAAGCGTCATCGCTGAGAAAGAAGAGGGGTCTGATGTTGGACGCAAATCATTTTGCTTCCTCGGGTCTGGAGGGGACTTCTCTGAATCGAGAAAGAACGATGAATAGGAACACTGTAGGTCTTTTGCACTGTGGTTGGAGTCTTCATTCTCTAAACTGTCCTTACTTGAAAGGCTTTCAGAGTTACAGCAATCAGACAGGCGGCTGTCCTGAAATATGAAAGTGAAAGAGAGATGATAAGTAGAAAGTAACAATATGACTTACAGGGGTGGAACAGCTCTACAATAAAAGTTGTTTGTGCTTGAGAGAGAGATAGGGAGAGAGTGGAGAAGAGACATTAAGGGTTATAGTCCAGTCGTCTATCTAAGAGCGAGTAAAAGGGTTTTGCAGCTTTACATTTGAGAAATTATTTCTCAAAGGTGATAAGAACTCTATCAAATCTATTTTTTGCTTTTTACACTTCCCCGATCTCCGTGAAAACAGAATTTTCACTGATGGTACCCACACCTAAACTATGAATCATCATTTACTGTAAGATGAGCTGTACTGTCAGATGAAAAACAAAAGTGATTCAAGGTGATTATGTAGGAGTTTTGTTCATTTACTGGACTGTAGTACATGTGTAAACAAAAGTAAATGGACCTGGAAAACCAGTATGGTCAATAGCAGGGTTCAGACTGAGCTCTGCTTGGTGGACATGAGACCACAGTTCACTTTCCTGGGTCATTTATAAATCAGGTGTCTAACATAAAAATAAAAATGCAGGTTTATTAGAAACATACTGCGATAGTACAGTAGTGACAAGACAATAATTTCACAGTAACTCACATGTTTGAAATTACTGTATAACCTGGACATATCTGTGAACAAGGTTTGGTATGAATTCTTCTTCTATACTACATGCATGTAATATGCACAGGTTCTGTGTGAGAGGGGCGTTATACCATATTCCTATGAGAAATTCGATATTTTAGTCAGATATCAGTTCGTTTTTGAGAGAACAGAGAGACTATCACTTCAATTTGCACACTAAAAAGCATCTGCCCTGCGCCGACTCAATCAAGCATCTCTGTCACAAATAATATCATTTTGGAAACAGCTATTTACACCCACATGCCACCAGAGGGTGCTGTTAAGTGGGGTATTCTGGGTGCAGGAAAAGCCTCATGCCACACTGCTGCCCCCTAGGGATCTACTTTTGTTTAGATGAGATACAAAAACAGGCATTTGAACTCTGCTTGATGGAGAAAAAAAAGTTACACTGATGTTCGGCGATTAACCTGATCATTGCTCTTTATCTATGAACAGGTTTTTCTTCTCACACCGCATTTGAGGTATTGACATTTGAACCCCTGTTTTTAACTCTTAAATATGTAAATGTGTATATTATATAAAAATGTACCCAGATTCAATAAATCATCACGTAGTGGGAACATGTGATGTAATTATGCAGGTGTAGATATGAGAAGAATGGACACTGTAGAAAACAGCAGGATGGACAGTTGGATGATTAAAGCAGCTATAATTAATATTTTTATAACAATAAATCAGATGTGAAAACAGTGTAATGAACATTCAGAGAATTATCATCTGAATCCGAGGCTCCCCTCGGCTACACGGCCCTTCGAAAAGCGTTTCAGCTCACTGTTTAGCTGCCTGGCCTACAACTTGACTCTTCTGGTTCTGAGTGCCAGCACAACGTTTGAGTTCTTGCACACTAAAATAAAATAATCAGCATACCCGTGGACTGTGATCCCGCTGCTTCTCTTGTGTCTTTTCAGCTTGTTGACTATTCTTGAGGCAGGTCATGCTCTGCTCCTGGAGCAGTTTTGTGTAGGCCTCCACAGCAGAGAGTGCTTGGCGGTGGGAGGATTTCGAAACTGTGGGAGGCCTGGGAGACGGGGTGCAGCTTCTTTAAGAGAAAACGGAAATATCAACAACATGGATGACCTCTCCAGCCATTAAAAGGGGACTACGCATACAATACACCAAAAAAGCAAGTTCATTAACATAACATAACATTAATTAACATAAATGTTCCCATAATCTCAGTGACTGAGTGAGGTTTTAATCCAACAACAATGACGGAGCTATTTTTAGCATGTAGAACACATGAGCATTATATCATTATTAATCGGACTTTTTTACCTGCTAATGTTAGAGTTGCTGGACAAGAAAGACGACTGCCGGGTGTATGAACTCAAGGTGCCTTGAATTTGATTGAGCGCATCTTCAATATTTGGGACATTTCTTCTAAAAGCTAGAACACCATAAAGGAAAACATTCAAATAAAGTGAAATTTGTCAAGACTGTCATGTGATATTCCTCAGTTCTAACTGGCATGTATAAGATGCAACACTAACATTGTCTGTATCTCTGAGAAGGAGGTAGATGGGCTCTTTGGAAGCGCTCAGTTGCATCCTGAACTCGCTGGCGGCGTTGCTGAAGGATGTTCTGTCTCAGCCGTTGCTCCTGCACGTCCCACTGCTTCTGTCTCTCGTCCAGAGCCCTAAACCGTTGAAAAAGAGCAGAGCATGAACCCAAGGCACATTTTAACTGATTAAATGTAGACTGGCCCTGGAAACCGAAACCTGAGTGGCTTCCTCAAGATATGTTTTCAACTCTGTCATTAATAAATTAAAGCTACCACTCTGTACTGAGTTCACAGAGGAAGCCAATAAATCAACAGGTTCAATCAAGTTCAGCATTAATGATTTTTTAATAGGTTCAAGTGGTATGGTAATCAATCTCAACGGGAGCAGTGTTCATTTTTTAACAGTGTTGGGAACAAAAAGTAGCTCAAGCCTTTAGGTAGAACATTTCTGTTTTGTTAAAAAATAAACAGAATCTTTATTATTGTTGAGATTATCTAATATCTTTACTTATAAATGCATCTTATAGGAGCTGCAAACATGCAAACACAATCATGCACAGTGAAGAAAAGTTATGCTTATGCTTTAAATATGAAAACTTGTACTTGATTACTCTGCCGTGTTTACACTGGCACGAAAGGGAGCCAGCAAAATTAGGTATTTCTATTAGAACCAAACCTTTTTTTTGGCATGATGCAAAAATTCATATTTAATTTAAGTCCAAATTGTGCATTTCTGCTCATCTGATTAAAAATGTGTGTAAAAGCAATAATGTACTGTTACAGAGCAGTATTATTGGTTAAAAGCAATAGTGTGCTGATGTAAAATTGATCTAATGCATTTGACATTGTTTTTTAAAGTCTGACAGTCTGTTGGACATTGTTCTCTCAGATGAAGCAAAAACAAGTTCAGTTTCATGTAATGTTACAGGGACAGCTTTCTGTATAGGCATGCATCGAGCTGCTGAACTGTTTACCTTCATTGTGTTTAAGGACTAATGCTCACATGCCTCTGGAAGACCAACATCTGTCTCTGATATTACACGATAAATCTAAATCTTAGAAGGTTATTAATATCTGTAAAGGCTTTGAGGATCCGAGCGCTCATGCACTGCTGAACTTTGCGGCTTTAGTCGTCAAAGGGGTGGCGCTTCAGTCGCTGCTCTGGCCCACAGTTACCCAATGGGCCAACAGATCTATTTCCAGGCCTAGAGTGCAAAATCCTGTCAACACCATCCATCCCTCAAAGGTGCTAAGCCGAGGACAGAGCCATAAGCTGTCTGTCCAGGAGGTGCACGCTGCACGGCAGCACCTGCCTCCAGGGAGAAATGGAAGAACGCAGGCAGCAGTTTGAACTGAGAGGACACGTCCTATTAGTGCTAAAACTACAAAACACCCATGCATAACAACTGACTTCCTGCGCCGGTTGGTTTCCTGGGAGAACTTGCGAGCTCGGGCTCTGCACAACCTCTGCTCCTCCACCAGGAGCTGTCTCTCATCCCCGAGGCCTCCATCAGCTCTGTGCCTCGAACTCCTGCAAGGGAGCAGCTAAGGAGAGCAGATTCATGGCAGCGTGCACATATGTGTCTCCTACATGTAACCTCTGACTTGAGTGAGCACTAATATATTCATTTGAATTATACAGGCTGGTCAAACACAGTTTTGTGATAGTGATTCACAATGTCAGTGGTTAATCTAACAGCTTCTCTACCTTGGATTTAGCACAGGTGGACCACAGACGTAGGATATACATGTCTAGAATATCATATTAAAAAAAAAAGCATAATTTACAGTTACAGGATACGAGTGGTAGAACAAGTTGTCCTGCAGGACTTGCATCCTCCGAGGCTGCTGGGCCTTGCTGACACCGGGCAGACATACAGCAGAGCTGCTAACGTTAGCTGCTAACTTGCCTTAATTGTTGGGTCTTTTTTTTTGTTTTTTTAGCTACCGTCGGCCGTTTGCTCTGTTTTGGATAATTCAACCATTTTAAGATAAACTTGCACAGCACATCTTCGCATCCGCATCGCAGCGACTCATCCTGAAGAATGGCACCGTCTCTGACAGTAAAGTAACAAGTAACCCGGCTAAGTTGTCACTTTTCTGTCTGTGTACAGCTCCTCCATGATAGCAACCGAGGACGCATTTCCTTGACAACGGCGGTCATTCTCTTTACGTCCAGCAGAGGGACCAATACCGGCGTGAGGCCTTCAGGTACACCTGCCACTGTCGTAAATTATAAAGACTAATCAGCAGCAGAGTACAGATGAAAACAGATAGCTGAGTAAAACACACCATGAAAACAAAAAGTAAAAGGGTTGTGGAAAATGATAGATGACTATTATAGTTTTCATTTTCTGGTTAAAGTGCAGGTTAACAAAAGGTTGCATTCATAAAAACACGTGTTAACATTGTTTCATTTTCCTTTATTAGGTTTAATAAATTTATATTTATATTTATATACGTTTATGTCAAAACAGCTCCCTGTCTTCTTAGATCTAAACTGCTATTTATAAAGGCATAAAATGTAAAATATATGCCCAAATAAGAATAAAGTCATGCATGAATAAAAACTGAAAGACTTTCATCTCAAACATATTTTCCTAATTAAACGTACAGCCAAAATATATATTAGGAGAACCACTGGTTTGTATACTCCTAAGCATAGCTTGTATCTGCTCGGGGACGATGCTTCATAAAATATAAAGGTGTGTCGTTGTTGTGTGTTACATTTGATGGCACCGTGATATAAGAGGATTTAGGAAAATCTGCTTTTTACAGATTGTTTATGCTCTCCTATGGGCAGAGGACACTGCATCAAATCTACTTTCGGTGTGCCAAACACCATATAGAGCATTAGTGGTGCTATTGCCTGCAGCCTGCACCCTGACAATCACAAATAGTCCTCAATAAAATAATCCTTCAGCCTTGTGCTTCGGTTTATGGCAGGACGAGTTAGGTCCGTGCAGATCTGCCGTGCCTGCACCCTCTATTAGTTTGACAAAGTGCTTTAATATCTCCTTTTTTTTTTTTTTTTTATTTGTTACAGCAAAAGTAGTTAAACTAAGACGTTAACAGATAGAATATCTCCAAAACAGGACCTGATTGCATACAATAAATGCTAATATGCTGTGTTGTAATGCACGCCTCTAAAGCTGCTAGAAAACCGCCCACTGGGCGTGCAGAGGCAGCATCGTCAGCACCAAGAGCCAAGGTGGGACTGTGGGTGAGAGCCAGTCTGACAGGTGCGCAGGAGCCTCACTGGACTCTGGTGCACATGAGTTGCAGCTGATCCCCTTTGGACGTAGTTTTGGGTCGTAACGGCCGAATGAAGTGACAGTGAAGTGATTTGGGACATCATCTGTCATCTGTGTGGTGAGTAGACCAACCTGTAAGACTTTTTTTTTTTTTTAAATGCTGCTGTGAAACATAAAAGATGTATATTGAAGATTATGTGCCGTATTTCCAAAAATTAAATAATAATAATAATAACTTTAGGCCCATGATTTTCTTAAAAGGCTCAGGGATCTCATCCTGCAGTGTCCTGTCTCCATCAAATGTCCTATCCTGTCTCTCCTTGTCTTGTAAATACCGATGTCTTCTTCTGACAACATGTATTTTGTTTGGCACTACAAATGCTGAGTGTTAAGCTCACCTAATGACCTCCATTGTACAAGAATCGTTGATGTCGCTGCCAGTTTTGGAATCTGTCATGCCACAGCAGTGTTTTTATATTTTCTTTCATATATTCATTCATTTATTTTGCTCTTTCATCCCCCTTAAGAAGAACTGTCTGTCATGATGAAGAAGAGCAACAGTACAAAAACAGCGAGGTGTTCTCAGAAATACAGGCAGGTAAATCCACATGGGGCAGCTATCTATGCCATTTTTAAAGACAAATCTACAGCCAATTTGAATTTTTGAATGTCATATTCATGATCATACCAATTCCATTTCATTTTATTTTTTATTGTCTCAGCTGATATAGACTAGATGCCAAAGATGAATAATTTAACAGTCAGTAGTTGGACAAAGTCTGTATATTTTGCTTGCACTCATCAGGTTGTTCAGTTATGTAAAATCTAATTAACACTAATTATGATTGAATGGAGGAGAATTGTCATCATCTATCATCATCTGTGCTGAAGCAATTAGCTCCTTAGATAACCACGTTATTCAAATGCAATTACTGACCAGAAAGTAGATTTACTCCTTTGACAATGACAAAAAACATGATTAGCATTACAAAAAAGTACCTGTCACATGGTAGTATGGTCACAGTCTAATGATTGGAGTTAACATTGTGCTTGTAAATACAAGTTTACCACTGGATTAACCATCACATACATAATGACATCGCTGTACAATATTTGCTGTGTGATGCAGCGGCTTGGAGCCCAAGACAAATTTCCCTGCAGGACAATGAAACATAGTGCCAGGCCACCAAATGAAGGAGAGCAGATGAAGAGTCTGTGGGTGGTATCACACATGTAGTGCGCGTTATAATTCAGCTGAGACCAGCTGTCCTTTGCACACTGTTGTCCATTCACTTCTTAGGTCACTTCTGACTCATTCCCAAGGCCTTTTTTGGAAATATAGATGAAACTGATGTTCATTTACCTAAACCTAGACTATTTAAAGTTTCTGCTAAGTAAGAAATAAACAGTAAAACTTACTCATCCTGAAATTTGGATTAGAGAGTGAAGTTTTTCAACTATATGATAATCATGTTATATCAACATGAGTATGTTTACTTGTGTCTAGGTGGAGCAATGAAGGGAGAGCCATGATGCCGCGGCAGGCTGTGGCAAAACCCCGGAGACAAGCTTTACGGGGAGCCAGTTACCTGCTTCATGCTCAATCCTCCTCCTGCCTTTCCATGACAGAGGAACTTTTCTTAGATGCTGCAGAGTATGGCAATGTTCCTGAAGTGAGGCGGATGCTAGAGGAGCTGCCAGACCACAACATCAACTGTGTGAACTACATGGGCCAGAATGCATTGCAGCTGGCAGTTGCCAATGAACATTTAGAGGTGACTAAGCTCCTACTTAGGAAGAAAGACCTTGCTAGGATAGGAGATGCTTTGCTGTTAGCCATCAGTAAAGGCTACATCCGTATAGTGGAGGCCATACTGACCCATCAGGCCTTTGCAGATGGTCAGAGACTGACTAACAGTCCCAGCCAGGCGGAGACACATGATGACTTCTTCGCCTATGATGAGGACGGCACACGTTTCTCTCATGACATCACTCCCATCATCCTGGCTTCCCAGTGCCACGAGTATGAAATCGTGCATATATTTCTTACAAAGGGGGCCCGCATAGAGCGGCCCCATGATTACTTCTGCCAGTGCAGGATCTGCAGCGAGCAGCAAAGGAATGATTCATTTAGTCATTCACAGTCCCGCATCAACGCATACAAAGGTCTGGCCAGTCCAGCCTATCTCTCCCTCTCCAATGAAGACCCTGTGATGGCAGCTCTGGAGCTGGGCAATGAGCTTGCAGTTCTGGCCAACATTGAGAAGGAGTTCAAGGTACAGCATTGATGTTTTTCTAAAAATTTCAGAGATAACAGAACATTATGTCGATGAGGTGATCGCAGGCTGCAGTTATGACAGGATTTGAGTTTGGTTTTGACAGTTTGTTTATGTGCTTATCAGTGATTCAAAAAAGTAGAAGGTGCTAGCGACGTTGCTTTTGCCTGTTACAGAATGATTACAAGAAACTGTCCATGCAGTGTAAAGACTTTGTGGTGGGACTGCTGGATTTGTGTCGAAACACAGAGGAAGTGAAGGCCGTCTTAAATGGGGACACTGAATCATGTCGAAGCTCTGAGACCTTCAGCAGACAAAACCTCATCAGGTTAAAACTTGCAATAAAATATGAAGTTAAAAAGGTAAGAATGTGGGAAAAGCACTTGAGTTTTTTGGATTAGAATTGATGCATTTGTTTTCATATTTAACTCTGTGTTTTTCTTAATCCTTACATCTCTCTCTCTCTCACACACACACACACACACACACACACACACACACACACACTCACCGCCAATGGAGCAGTTTGTGGCACATCCAAACTGCCAACAGCAACTCCTCTCAATCTGGTACGAGAACTTGTCTGGACTGCGTCAGCAACCCACAGCAGTTAAAATCCTTCTTGTCCTCGGTGTAGCTGTTGGGTTGCCAGTCCTGGCCTTTATGTACTGGATAGCACCATCAAGTAAGGTTAGTTACAAAAGAAAAATGTTGTATGTTATTTAAACTTAATAGCTCTGCATTAATTGTGTCAAATTTTCTTTTAGGAAAGATTATGGTGTTAGTTTTGATTAATCCTTTACTGCAAAACTGTAAAGATGATATTTTGTTTAAGGGTTTACCCATAACATGTGATATCAATTTGCCTAATTTTTGTTCTGTTTGCCTTTCCCTGACTTATGTCAGTTAGGGAAACTCATGTCTGGACCTTTCCTGAAGTTTGTGGCCCATGCGGCTTCCTTTATGATGTTTCTCTGCCTGCTGGTCCTGAACGCAGCAGACCGGTTTGGGGGAACATCTCTGCTGCCTAACATGACCATCCATGATCACCCCTCACAGCTGTTTCGTATGAAGACCACTCCCTTCACCTGGATGGAGATTCTCATCATATCCTGGGTCATAGGTCCTGAGTGTAAACACACCTTACCAGCCACCCTGTCTCTTCCACATTCTTGTATACGATCATAACTAGTCAGATCTGTTTCCGTGACGTTAGTGTTTCTTTCCATTATGTTAACTTATCCTTCACATGACACTCAGTCTTGTCGATTTATAGATTACGCCAAGCTCCCACACTTTTACAATTACACCACTCTGCTGTGCATGCAGGGTCAAGGATATTGCAAGTCACTAAGGAGTTATAAATCCCCAAACATTGATCATGCTAGGAAATAGCCCACATAGATGATTATGTATTCTTCCCACATGTACCATAATAAATCAGACCGGAAATTACTTTACATAGATGGAAACGGCAAGGTGACACTTTAACTTATCTCGACAGGCAAGACATGGAGCATCAGTAAATCCTATGTGATTTGACTATCAATTCAGGCCTTATTTATCATGCTTATACTGGTCATTTAATATATATGGCATTATTTCATATAAGAGAGAAGCAATGTGACTGTCAACCTGTTATTTATTATTTTTTATTTTTTGTGTCCTACAGGGAAGATCTGCAAAGAATGTAAAGATATCTGGTCACAGGACATCCGGGAATACGTCTCAGAACCCTGGAACCTTCTTGACTTCAGTATTTTGGCCATTTTTATGACCTCTTTCATTGCCAGACTAATGGCTTTCTGGCATGTATATTCTGCCCAGCGTTATGTTGACGAGCACTATACTGACCTGTCCAACATGACCTTGCCCTTTGAGATACAGTATTTCCAGCTGGGTAAGAATTCAAGTATTATAAGTAATGCTTCAATAAGTTGTTTTTTATACATATATGGTTAGCCTTAATTAATTACCCTTATTAAGGTGGATTTCCTGGCTCAGACTTTTACATTGCACCAGTATTTGACTGGATCTAGATTTCTGAAATGTATTGATCAGATAGGCGCCTATTAAAAGATTCCCTTTTTCTCCCAATCATTTTACTTAAAGCAGGAAATCCATAAAAGTAATCTCGTATTTCTTCCATCAAGTTATGTATGGCACTCTCACAGCCTTTTCTGCGTGATTTTCTGGTTAATTAATTTACAAAATGCCCAGGCTGAAAGTAGCTCCTTGCATGAGTTCTATGCACAGATAGTTTTCATTTATTTAGATCACTGTCACATTCAGATTTTGCTTATTTCCAGCTCGAATCAACTGGATGCCCTCGGACCCGCAGCTTATTTCTGAAGGTCTCTATGCAATTGCAGTTGTGCTGAGTTTCTCTCGCATCGCATACATCCTGCCTGCCAATGAGAGCTTCGGGCCTTTGCAGATCTCTCTGGGAAGAACAGTAAAAGACATTTTTAAGTTCATGGTGATTTTCATAACAGTTTTTGTGGCTTTCATGGTGGGGATGTTCAATCTGTACTCGTACTACCTCGGAGCCAAGCACAACGATGCCTTTACAACGTAAGTGTTGACTATAGACTGTTGCAATAACACAGTTTGCCTTAAAAAGCATGCAAATGTGGCTAAATACTTCCCAACTGTGCCTTTGGATACAATCTGTGTTGAGCTGATATGATGTAAGACTAGTTGCACTACACTAATTTAAATCCCATGTCTCTGTTCCTCCAGGCTTGAAGAGAGTTTTAAAACGTTATTTTGGGCCATCTTTGGCTTGTCAGAAGTGAAATCAGTGGTTATTAACATCGACCATAAGTTCATTGAGAATATTGGCTACATTCTGTACGGGCTGTACAACATCATCATGGTGATTGTTTTGCTGAATATGCTCATTGCCATGTTCAACAGCTCCTTCCAAGAAATTGAGGTACTTCTTAATCATCCTCATTCCTAAAGCAGTATTCATTTTTCTGTGATAATAATTAATAATTCAACTTGCAAATTGCTTAACTTTCTGAATACTCACCTGTTGCTCTCCACCCCCTCTTACTGTTTCCTCTCTGTTGGCGCAGGATGATGCTGATGTCGAGTGGAAGTTTGCCAGGGCCAAGCTCTGGTTTGCATACTTTGAGCATGGTGGCACACTGCCTGTGCCCTTCAACCTCGTGCCCAGCCCCATGTCTGTTGTTTCCCTCTTGTTAGGGATAAGGGCATTCCTCTGGGATGTACCTCAAGGCAAAAGCAAAGAAAATACAAACGATGAGATGGAGCTAAACAAGGTGGAGCTGCTGACACATTGATATTTCAAGCAAGGAAATGGCCAAGTTCATTTTGATGAATGTAAATTAGTGGTTGTGTTACAGTTGTAGTACCCCTGGTAAAGTTGACCTGTATTCTTTGATACGGTTCTTCAGGGCCCTCTTGTGTCATGTTCATAAATTGCAGGTGTAAGTGTGTCCCTTAAAAGCACCTTTTAAGATAAGAACTAACAGTGCTTCTCTTTTTTGATGTTCTTTCTCTTAGTTAAGGCAACAGGAAGATCTGAGTATGGAAGCATCATTTTGTCCAACCCATCACCAAGTAAGGAAGTTCTCATTTCTCATATAACCTAATAACTGAGCTGTTGAGTTAACAGCACATTGTCTTTCCTGAGTTAAGTTTTGTGCACACAGATGTGACCATAAATAATGTTGGAAACTTATTCTAGTTCCTAATATCTGGAGGACACATTAAGGTACTAAAAAAGACACTTGCTATAAGTACATTTAAGTACCAATATAATATGTCAGTCAATTCCATAGACTTTATGGACTGTTGGCAACAGCCCTTTTACTTTAACTAACTCCTAGCTTAGCTTCTCAGTTTAAGACTCAAATCTGTTATTCTTTATTACAGAAGATAATGAATCGCCTGATCAAAAGATACATCTTAAAAGCGCAGAGAGATAAAGACAACGATGAAGTGAATGAAGGTGGGTTCAGCAGGTTTTCTGGATATGCTGCTTTCTGCATCCGGATCACTGAGTAACAAAACACATTTACCCACTGTGGAATCCACAGGTGAACTGAAAGAGATCAAACAGGACATCTCCAGCCTCCGCTATGAGCTGCTGGAAAGGGGGAACCACGACCTGGAAACACTAGCAAAGCTCATCAGGCAACTGGGAGAAGTCATGCTGAAAGAAAAGCAGAAGAATGAGTTGGCTACACTTTCTTAAAAAAATGTAAATATTGGAGATGTGTTTATTGGATACACTCTTCTCATTAATTAGGCATTCAGTCCAAGTCAAAGGGCCTTTAGACACAGGCTTAACATGTGTTTGGATATTCTGTATTTTACATATAAAAATGGTTAATATCCTCGTTTTATTCCTTAGTGTAGTTGTATTACTTTGGGACAAGAGCTCATCAAAATGTCCCTTTGTCCCCATCCCTGTATCAGTACAGTTAATCACATGGTGGCACTAGTGGAACTGTTTCCTTGTTGCACAGGCTCTATTGCACTAAAATGCAATACTGACTGCTAACATATGGTGGTGCTGCCAGTTACCAGCTGTTTATATGGTTTGATTTAGAGTTCTTGGATGTGTCACTGGCAGGTCCATCAGAAGTCAGAAATAAAATAAAAATACATGAAAGCTTGTTGGAAATATTATAATTTTTGTAATGTAACCCTAAAAATCAGTCGACAGGACTCTGGTTTCAGTTTTCATACAAGACATTAACCTTTCCATTTCTTATGTTGTGTTTTATTAAAATGTTGATCACTTAAGCATAATGTTTAATGAATATAATTAAAATCTATGTTGATTATCTTCACCTCATGGACTTCAGAGGTTTTATGGGTTGTTTAAATCGCCATAGCAGATGCTGTTGTGCTCTCTCATGCTGGCTGTGGAGTGAGACAAATGTCTGAGAACAGTCTGACCTGTCAGGTGAAAAAACAGCTCACTTCCATCTACAGCCAGGCCAGAAGAGTAAGGAGTGACGAATTACCACAAAGCATTAGCTGTCAAGTCCCTGCACACAGTTACCATAAAGCTTTTATGCTGGCAACTAAGGGACGAACATGGCAGTTATTACAATGGAAACAGTGATTAAATAATAACATTTTTTGTATAAAAGGAACATCAAGAGACCCACTAAAAAGCTTTTGCTCCACATGTCTGTAATATTAGAAATTTGATTAGAAAGTACCAGAAGATGGGATTACACAAGAACTGAAGGCTGTTGTCATGAGCCATGAGTGTCACATTTACAGATTACAGCCCTGCCTGGAAACTGGGGCATTACAGCAGTTGAAGAACACATCATGTAGATATGAATGTGACACTGTTATCCAAGAATTATGTAGGCCAAAGCATGAGAATCCCCTCTGATATCGTCAAACAGATGACGCGGGAGAGAGGGCCAAGGCCTATGTGTGCATCATAACTACATGCATCAGCACCATCCATAGCTACTCAGCTGATTAACTTGAATAGTGAAAGCGTCTGTTATCAAACTGAGATAACAGAAATGTTAATTAAATGAGTACAAAGGAGATGGGGGTGCTCTCGTGACACAGTGTCCTTTAAGAAACATAGAGAACTCTCAGACTGAATATGCATATACAGATATTCTTCACTTATGTACATTTGTTCAAATATAAAGCAAAAACATAATGCTTAAGATAAGATAAGAGAGACTTTATTTATCCCACACTGCGGAGATAGACTTCAGAGAGTTCAGAGACAGTAAGTGCCAGTAACAGAAGTAGTGCAAAAACAAGGGATATAAAGAACAAAGAATTAAATACAAATATAAAAAATACAAGAAAGATATAAAATACATACATGTATGTATTGCACAGGAGAAATGAGTAGTGATAAAGTGCAGGTGGCGGCTGTGATATTGTCATAGTTGGAGAATTATGTAACACTGTTGTTAAACAGCATTGGGGATGAACGACCTGCGGTAGTGCTCCTTCTTACACCGTGGGTGAATCAGTCTGCTGCTGAAGGAGCTCCTCAGGGCCTCCATAGACTCATGCAGGGGGAGAGAGGTGTTGTCCATGACAGATGTCAGCTTGGCGAACATCATCCTCTCACCCACCTACTTAGTGGAGTCCAACGGACAGAGGCAGCCCTCCTGATCAGTCAGTTGAACTTTCTGCTGCACCTCCTCCCCAGCAGACCACAGCATAGAAGATAGCCGAAGCTACCGCAGTGTCGTAAAAAGTCCTGAGCAATCTTGTGCACTCTCCAAAGGACCTCGGTGTCCTCAGCAGGTGGAGGCAGCTTGGCCCTTCTTGTACAGGCCATGTGTGTTGTCAGTCGATGAACGTTTTCCTCCTGAAGTCGATCATCATCTCCTTTGTCTTGCTGGTATTGATGTGAAGCTGGTTGAGCTCACACCATCTGACAGAGTCGTTGTTGACCCCCTGTATTCTAGTTTGTTCCTCTAAGATACACATCCAACGATGGCTGTATTAAATGAGGGACTTAAGTTTTAAGCAACTTTAAATAGATGCAAATATGCGAATATGGAAAAGATTTTAACAAGAAACATTAATCACCATCTTTTACAAGTCGTATTTATTACTGCTTTGACTTACAGACCTTACATAAATCTCCATTAACTTATAATTGAACAGCTCACTGCATAATACACCTAATGGAGGTTCTTAACCCTCAGCTGAACTCAGCAGCACTGCTAAGGATGACTGAATGAGTGTCGAGGTCATTATTAACTTAGTGAACTGACTTGTATTCTAAAGGGACCGAATATACAATATTTTCTCATTTTGTCAAAACATGTCGAAATGTTGCACCTCATTCATGCTAAGTAATGGTGGAAACCTATCAATGAGCCTTGACATTTAAAGTGATCCATCGCCAGTTCTCCTCATCGGCTGGCAATTAAAAAGCAAGTCTGCTGTAAGGGCAGTGTGGCTCTGCATTGATTCTTGTTGGCTGTTTATGGGCTATTCATTTTGAGCGAGCAAAGTTATTGGAAATCTGTGAAAAGGAAAATAACATAATATT